>NW_028232152.1:0-141565 GCF_054491065.1 Syngnathus leptorhynchus | reverse complement strand
AACACTTTAACCAGAGTGACGGGAGAGCGGCATTTCAGAAAACGTGCTTATCTCGGCGAGAAAAAGCGATTTCGGCAATAAAATTTAAAACGCGTCTAAAACATAAACCAAACGATGAAATTGGTTATTTCTTCATGTATAATGATCAACTCGATACTCCCTAGCCCCCAACAGCCTTTTTTTTCATAACACTTTAACCAGAGTGACGGGAGAGCGGCATTTCAGAAAACGTGCTTATCTCGGCGAGAAAAAGCGATTTCGGCAATAAAATTTAAAACGCGTGTAAAACATAAACCAAACGATGAAATTGGTTATTTCTTCATGTATAATGATCAACTCGATACTCCCTAGCCCCCAACAGCCTTTTTTTTCATAACACTTTAACCAGAGTGACGGGAGAGCGGCATTTCAGAAAACGTGCTTATCTCGGCGAGAACAAGCGATTTCGGCAATAAAATTTAAAACGCGTGTAAAACATAAACCAAACGATGAAATTGGTTATTTCTTCATGTATAATGATCAACTCGATACTCCCTAGCCCCCAACAGCCTTTTTTTTCATAACACTTTAACCAGAGTGACGGGAGAGCGGCATTTCAGAAAACGTGCTTATCTCGGCGAGAAAAAGCGATTTCGGCAATAAAATTTAAAACGCGTGTAAAACATAAACCAAACGATGAAATTGGTTATTTCTTCATGTATAATGATCAACTCGATACTCCCTAGCCCCCAACAGCCTTTTTTTTCATAACACTTTAACCAGAGTGACGGGAGAGCGGCATTTCAGAAAACGTGCTTATCTCGGCGAGAAAAAGCGATTTCGGCAATAAAATTTAAAACGCGTGTAAAACATAAACCAAACGATGAAATTGGTTATTTCTTCATGTATAATGATCAACTCGATACTCCCTAGCCCCCAACAGCCTTTTTTTTCATAACACTTTAACCAGAGTGACGGGAGAGCGGCATTTCAGAAAACGTGCTTATCTCGGCGAGAAAAAGCGATTTCGGCAATAAAATTTAAAACGCGTGTAAAACATAAACCAAAAGATGAAATTGGTTATTTCTTCATGTATAATGATCAACTCGATACTCCCTAGCCCCCAACAGCCTTTTTTTTTATAACACTTTAACCAGAGTGACGGGAGAGCGGCATTTCAGAAAACGTGCTTATCTCGGCGAGAAAAAGCGATTTCGGCAATAAAATTTAAAACGCGTGTAAAACATAAACCAAACGATGAAATTGGTTATTTCTTCATGTATAATGATCAACTCGATACTCCCTAGCCCCCAACAGCCTTTTTTTTCATAACACTTTAACCAGAGTGACGGGAGAGCGGCATTTCAGAAAACGTGCTTATCTCGGTGAGAAAAAGCGATTTCGGCAATAAAATTTAAAACGCGTGTAAAACATAAACCAAACGATGAAATTGGTTATTTCTTCATGTATAATGATCAACTCGATACTCCCTAGCCCCCAACAGCCTTTTTTTTCATAACACTTTAACCAGAGTGACGGGAGAGCGGCATTTCAGAAAACGTGCTTATCTCGGCGAGAAAAAGCGATTTCGGCAATAAAATTTAAAACGCGTGTAAAACATAAACCAAACGATGAAATTGGTTATTTCTTCATGTATAATGATCAACTCGATACTCCCTAGCCCCCAACAGCCTTTTTTTTCAAAAAAACTTTAACCGGAGTGACGGGAGAGCGGCATTTCAGAAAACGTGCTTATCTCGGCGAGAAAAAGCGATTTTGGCAATAAAATTTAAAACGCGTGTAAAACATAAACCAAACGATGAAATTGGTTATTTCTTCATGTAAAATGATCAACTCGATACTCCCTAGCCCCCAACAGCCTTTTTTTTCATAACACTTTAACCAGAGTGACGGGAGAGCGGCATTTCAGAAAACGTGCTTATCTCGGCGAGAAAAAGCGATTTCGGCAATAAAATTTAAAACGTGTAAAACATAAACCAAACGATGAAATTGGTTATTTCTTCATGTATAATGATCAACTCGATACTCCCTAGCCCCCAACGGCCTTTTTTTTCATAACACTTTAACCAGAGTGACGGGAGAGCGGCATTTCAGAAAACGTGCTTATCTCGGCGAGAAAAAGCGATTTCGGCAATAAAATTTAAAACGCGTGTAAAACATAAACCAAACGATGAAATTGGTTATTTCTTCATGTATAATGATCAACTCGATACTCCCTAGCCCCCAACAGCCTTTTTTTTCATAACACTTTAACCAGAGTGACGGGAGAGCGGCATTTCAGAAAACGTGCTTATCTCGGCGAGAAAAAGCGATTTCGGCAATAAAATTTAAAACGCGTGTAAAACATAAACCAAACGATGAAATTGGTTATTTCTTCATGTATAATGATCAACTCGATACTCCCTAGCCCCCAACAGCCTTTTTTTTTATAACACTTTAACCAGAGTGACGGGAGAGCGGCATTTCAGAAAACGTGCTTATCTCGGCGAGAAAAAGCGATTTCGGCAATAAAATTTAAAACGCGTGTAAAACATAAACCAAACGATGAAATTGGTTATTTCTTCATGTATAATGATCAACTCGATACTCCCTAGCCCCCAACAGCCTTTTTTTTCATAACACTTTAACCAGAGTGACGGGAGAGCGGCATTTCAGAAAACGTGCTTATCTCGGCGAGAAAAAGCGATTTCGGCAATAAAATTTAAAACGCGTGTAAAACATAAACCAAACGATGAAATTGGTTATTTCTTCATGTAAAATGATCAACTCGATACTCCCTAGCCCCCAACAGCCTTTTTTTTCATAACACTTTAACCAGAGTGACGGGAGAGCGGCATTTCAGAAAACGTGCTTATCTCGGCGAGAAAAAGCGATTTCGGCAATAAAATTTAAAACGCGTGTAAAACATAAACCAAACGATGAAATTGGTTATTTCTTCATGTATAATGATCAACTCGATACTCCCTAGCCCCCAACAGCCTTTTTTTTCATAACACTTTAACCAGAGTGACGGGAGAGCGGCATTTCAGAAAACGTGCTTATCTCGGCGAGAAAAAGCGATTTCGGCAATAAAATTTAAAACGCGTGTAAAACATAAACCAAACGATGAAATTGGTTATTTCTTCATATATAATGATCAACTCGATACTCCCTAGCCCCCAACAGCCTTTTTTTTCATAACACTTTAACCAGAGTGACGGGAGAGCGGCATTTCAGAAAACGTGCTTATCTCGGCGAGAAAAAGCGATTTCGGCAATAAAATTTAAAACGCGTGTAAAACATAAACCAAACGATGAAATTGGTTATTTCTTCATGTATAATGATCAACTCGATACTCCCTAGCCCCCAACAGCCTTTTTTTTCACAACACTTTAACCAGAGTGACGGGAGAGCGGCATTTCAGAAAACGTGCTTATCTCGGCGAGAAAAAGCGATTTCGGCAATAAAATTTAAAACGCGTGTAAAACATAAACCAAACGATGAAATTGGTTATTTCTTCATGTATAATGATCAACTCGATACTCCCTAGCCCCCAACAGCCTTTTTTTTCATAACACTTTAACCAGAGTGACGGGAGAGCGGCATTTCAGAAAACGTGCTTATCTCGGCGAGAAAAAGCGATTTCGGCAATAAAATTTAAACCGCGTGTAAAACATAAACCAAACGATGAAATTGGTTATTTCTTCATGTATAATGATCAACTCGATACTCCCTAGCCCCCAACAGCCTTTTTTTTCATAACACTTTAGCCAGAGTGACGGGAGAGCGGCATTTCAGAAAACGTGCTTATCTCGGCGAGAAAAAGCGATTTCAGCAATAAAATTTAAAACGCGTGTAAAACATAAACCAAACGATGAAATTGGTTATTTCTTCATGTATAATGATCAACTCGATACTCCCTAGCCCCCAACAGCCTTTTTTTTCATAACACTTTAACCAGAGTGACGGGAGAGCGGCATTTCAGAAAACGTGCTTATCTCGGCGAGAAAAAGCGATTTCGGCAATAAAATTTAAAACGCGTGTAAAACATAAACCAAACGATGAAATTGGTTATTTCTTCATGTAAAATGATCAACTCGATACTCCCTAGCCCCCAACAGCCTTTTTTTTCATAACACTTTAACCAGAGTGACGGGAGAGCGGCATTTCAGAAAACGTGCTTATTTTGGCGAGAAAAAGCGATTTCGGCAATAAAATTTAAAACGTGTAAAACATAAACCAAACGATGAAATTGGTTATTTCTTCATGTATAATGATCAACTCGATACTCCCTAGCCCCCAACGGCCTTTTTTTTCATAACACTTTAACCAGAGTGACGGGAGAGCGGCATTTCAGAAAACGTGCTTATCTCGGCGAGAAAAAGCGATTTCGGCAATAAAATTTAAAACGCGTGTAAAACATAAACCAAACGATGAAATTGGTTATTTCTTCATGTATAATGATCAACTCGATACTCCCTAGCCCCCAACAGCCTTTTTTTTCATAACACTTTAACCAGAGTGACGGGAGAGCGGCATTTCAGAAAACGTGCTTATCTCGGCGAGAAAAAGCGATTTCGGCAATAAAATTTAAAACGCGTGTAAAACATAAACCAAACGATGAAATTGGTTATTTCTTCATGTATAATGATCAACTCGATACTCCCTAGCCCCCAACAGCCTTTTTTTTTATAACACTTTAACCAGAGTGACGGGAGAGCGGCATTTCAGAAAACGTGCTTATCTCGGCGAGAAAAAGCGATTTCGGCAATAAAATTTAAAACGCGTGTAAAACATAAACCAAACGATGAAATTGGTTATTTCTTCATGTATAATGATCAACTCGATACTCCCTAGCCCCCAACAGCCTTTTTTTTTCATAACACTTTAACCAGAGTGACGGGAGAGCGGCATTTCAGAAAACGAGCTTATCTCGGCGAGAAAAAGCGATTTCGGCAATAAAATTTAAAACGCGTGTAAAACATAAACCAAACGATGAAATTGGTTATTTCTTCATGTAAAATGATCAACTCGATACTCCCTAGCCCCCAACAGCCTTTTTTTTCATAACACTTTAACCAGAGTGACGGGAGAGCGGCATTTCAGAAAACGTGCTTATCTCGGCGAGAAAAAGCGATTTCGGCAATAAAATTTAAAACGCGTGTAAAACATAAACCAAACGATGAAATTGGTTATTTCTTCATGTATAATGATCAACTCGATACTCCCTAGCCCCCAACAGCCTTTTTTTTCATAACACTTTAACCAGAGTGACGGGAGAGCGGCATTTCAGAAAACGTGCTTATCTCGGCGAGAAAAAGCGATTTCGGCAATAAAATTTAAAACGCGTGTAAAACATAAACCAAACGATGAAATTGGTTATTTCTTCATATATAATGATCAACTCGATACTCCCTAGCCCCCAACAGCCTTTTTTATCATAACACTTTAACCAGAGTGACGGGAGAGCGGCATTTCAGAAAACGTGCTTATCTCGGCGAGAAAAAGCGATTTCGGCAATAAAATTTAAAACGCGTGTAAAACATAAACCAAACGATGAAATTGGTTATTTCTTCATGTATAATGATCAACTCGATACTCCCTAGCCCCCAACAGCCTTTTTTTTCACAACACTTTAACCAGAGTGACGGGAGAGCGGCATTTCAGAAAACGTGCTTATCTCGGCGAGAAAAAGCGATTTCGGCAATAAAATTTAAAACGCGTGTAAAACATAAACCAAACGATGAAATTGGTTATTTCTTCATGTATAATGATCAACTCGATACTCCCTAGCCCCCAACAGCCTTTTTTTCATAACACTTTAACCAGAGTGACGGGAGAGCGGCATTTCAGAAAACGTGCTTATCTCGGCGAGAAAAAGCGATTTCGGCAATAAAATTTAAAACGCGTGTAAAACATAAACCAAACGATGAAATTGGTTATTTCTTCATGTATAATGATCAACTCGATACTCCCTAGCCCCCAACAGCCTTTTTTTTCATAACACTTTAACCAGAGTGACGGGAGAGCGGCATTTCAGAAAACGTGCTTATCTCGGCGAGAAAAAGCGATTTCGGCAATAAAATTTAAAACGCGTGTAAAACATAAACCAAACGATGAAATTGGTTATTTCTTCATGTATAATGATCAACTCGATACTCCCTAGCCCCCAACAGCCTTTTTTTTCACAACACTTTAACCAGAGTGACGGGAGAGCGGCATTTCAGAAAACGTGCTTATCTCGGCGAGAAAAAGCGATTTCGGCAATAAAATTTAAAACGCGTGTAAAACATAAACCAAACGATGAAATTGGTTATTTCTTCATGTATAATGATCAACTCGATACTCCCTAGCCCCCAACAGCCTTTTTTTTCATAACACTTTAACCAGAGTGACGGGAGAGCGGCATTTCAGAAAACGTGCTTATCTCGGCGAGAAAAAGCGATTTCGGCAATAAAATTTAAAACGCGTGTAAAACATAAACCAAACGATGAAATTGGTTATTTCTTCATGTATAATGATCAACTCGATACTCCCTAACCCCCAACAGCCTTTTTTTTCACAACACTTTAACCAGAGTGACGGGAGAGCGGCATTTCAGAAAACGTGCTTATCTCGGCGAGAAAAAGCGATTTCGGCAATAAAATTTAAAACGCGTGTAAAACATAAACCAAACGATGAAATGGGTTATTTCTTCATGTATAATGATCAACTCGATACTCCCTAGCCCCCAACAGCCTTTTTTTTCATAACACTTTAACCAGAGTGACGGGAGAGCGGCATTTCAGAAAACGTGCTTATCTCGGCGAGAAAAAGCGATTTCGGCAATAAAATTTAAAACGCGTGTAAAACATAAACCAAACGATGAAATTGGTTATTTCTTCATGTATAATGATCAACTCGATACTCCCTAGCCCCCAACAGCCTTTTTTTTCACAACACTTTAACCAGAGTGACGGGAGAGCGGCATTTCAGAAAACGTGCTTGGCGAGAAAAAGCGATTTCGGCAATAAAATTTAAAACGCGTGTAAAACATAAACCAAACGATGAAATTGGTTATTTCTTCATGTATAATGATCAACTCGATACTCCCTAGCCCCCAACAGCCTTTTTTTTCATAACACTTTAACCAGAGTGACGGGAGAGCGGCATTTCAGAAAACGTGCTTATCTCGGCGAGAAAAAGCGATTTCGGCAATAAAATTTAAAACGCGTGTAAAACATAAACCAAACGATGAAATTGGTTATTTCTTCATGTATAATGATCAACTCGATACTCCCTAGCCCCCAACAGCCTTTTTTTTTCATAACACTTTAACCAGAGTGACGGGAGAGCAGCATTTCAGAAAACGTGCTTATCTCGGCGAGAAAAAGCGATTTCGGCAATAAAATTTAAAACGCGTGTAAAACATAAACCAAACGATGAAATGGGTTATTTCTTCATGTATAATGATCAACTCGATACTCCCTAGCCCCCAACAGCCTTTTTTGTCATAACACTTTAACCAGAGTGACGGGAGAGCGGCATTTCAGAAAACGTGCTTATCTCGGCGAGAAAAAGCGATTTCGGCAATAAAATTTAAAACGCGTGTAAAACATAAACCAAACGATGAAATTGGTTATTTCTTCATGTATAATGATCAACTCGATACTCCCTAGCCCCCAACAGCCTTTTTTTTCATAACACTTTAACCAGAGTGACGGGAGAGCGGCATTTCAGAAAACGTGCTTATCTCGGCGAGAAAAAGCGATTTCGGCAATAAAATTTAAAACGCGTGTAAAACATAAACCAAACGATGAAATTGGTTATTTCTTCATGTATAATGATCAACTCGATACTCCCTAGCCCCCAACAGCCTTTTTTTTCATAACACTTTAACCAGAGTGACGGGAGAGCGGCATTTCAGAAAACGTGCTTATCTCGGCGAGAAAAAGCGATTTCGGCAATAAAATTTAAAACGCGTGTAAAACATAAACCAAACGATGAAATTGGTTATTTCTTCATGTATAATGATCAACTCGATACTCCCTAGCCCCCAACAGCCTTTTTTTTCATAACACTTTAACCAGAGTGACGGGAGAGCGGCATTTCAGAAAACGTGCTTATCTCGGCGAGAAAAAGCGATTTCGGCAATAAAATTTAAAACGCGTGTAAAACATAAACCAAACGATGAAATTGGTTATTTCTTCATGTATAATGATCAACTGGATACTCCCTAGCCCCCAACAGCCTTTTTTTTCATAACACTTTAACCAGAGTGACGGGAGAGCGGCATTTCAGAAAACGTGCTTATCTCGGCGAGAAAAAGCGATTTCGGCAATAAAATTTAAAACGCGTGTAAAACATAAACCAAACGATGAAATTGGTTATTTCTTCATGTATAATGATCAACTCGATACTCCCTAGCCCCCAACAGCCTTTTTTTTCATAACACTTTAACCAGAGTGACGGGAGAGCGGCATTTCAGAAAACGTGCTTATCTCGGCGAGAAAAAGCGATTTCGGCAATAAAATTTAAAACGCGTGTAAAACATAAACCAAACGATGAAATTGGTTATTTCTTCATGTATAATGATCAACTCGATACTCCCTAGCCCCCAACAGCCTTTTTTTTCATAACACTTTAACCAGAGTGACGGGAGAGCGGCATTTCAGAAAACGTGCTTATCTCGGCGAGAAAAAGCGATTTCGGCAATAAAATTTAAAACGCGTGTAAAACATAAACCAAACGATGAAATTGGTTATTTCTTCATGTATAATGATCAACTCGATACTCCCTAGCCCCCAACAGCCTTTTTTTTCATAACACTTTAACCAGAGTGACGGGAGAGCGGCATTTCAGAAAACGTGCTTATCTCGGCGAGAAAAAGCGATTTCGGCAATAAAATTTAAAACGCGTGTAAAACATAAACCAAACGATGAAATTGGTTATTTCTTCATGTATAATGATCAACTCGATACTCCCTAGCCCCCAACAGCCTTTTTTTTCATAACACTTTAACCAGAGTGACGGGAGAGCGGCATTTCAGAAAACGTGCTTATCTCGGCGAGAAAAAGCGATTTCGGCAATAAAATTTAAAACGCGTGTAAAACATAAACCAAACGATGAAATTGGTTATTTCTTCATGTATAATGATCAACTCGATACTCCCTAGCCCCCAACAGCCTTTTTTTTCATAACACTTTAACCAGAGTGACGGGAGAGCGGCATTTCAGAAAACGTGCTTATCTCGGCGAGAAAAAGCGATTTCGGCAATAAAATTTAAAACGCGTGTAAAACATAAACCAAACGATGAAATTGGTTATTTCTTCATGTATAATGATCAACTCGATACTCCCTAGCCCCCAACAGCCTTTTTTTTCATAACACTTTAACCAGAGTGACGGGAGAGCGGCATTTCAGAAAACGTGCTTATCTCGGCGAGAAAAAGCGATTTCGGCAATAAAATTTAAAACGCGTGTAAAACATAAACCAAACGATGAAATTGGTTATTTCTTCATGTATAATGATCAACTCGATACTCCCTAGCCCCCAACAGCCTTTTTTTTCATAACACTTTAACCAGAGTGACGGGAGAGCGGCATTTCAGAAAACGTGCTTATCTCGGCGAGAAAAAGCGATTTCGGCAATAAAATTTAAAACGCGTGTAAAACATAAACCAAACGATGAAATTGGTTATTTCTTCATGTATAATGATCAACTCGATACTCCCTAGCCCCCAACAGCCTTTTTTTTCATAACACTTTAACCAGAGTGACGGGAGAGCGGCATTTCAGAAAACGTGCTTATCTCGGCGAGAAAAAGCGATTTCGGCAATAAAATTTAAAACGCGTGTAAAACATAAACCAAACGATGAAATTGGTTATTTCTTCATGTATAATGATCAACTCGATACTCCCTAGCCCCCAACAGCCTTTTTTTTCATAACACTTTAACCAGAGTGACGGGAGAGCGGCATGTCAGAAAACGTGCTTATCTCGGCGAGAAAAAGCGATTTCGGCAATAAAATTTAAAACGCGTGTAAAACATAAACCAAACGATGAAATTGGTTATTTCTTCATGTATAATGATCAACTCGATACTCCCTAGCCCCCAACAGCCTTTTTTTTCATAACACTTTAACCAGAGTGACGGGAGAGCGGCATTTCAGAAAACGTGCTTATCTCGGCGAGAAAAAGCGATTTCGGCAATAAAATTTAAAACGCGTGTAAAACATAAACCAAACGATGAAATTGGTTATTTCTTCATGTATAATGATCAACTCGATACTCCCTAGCCCCCAACAGCCTTTTTTTTCATAACACTTTAACCAGAGTGACGGGAGAGCGGCATTTCAGAAAACGTGCTTATCTCGGCGAGAAAAAGCGATTTCGGCAATAAAATTTAAAACGCGTGTAAAACATAAACCAAACGATGAAATTGGTTATTTCTTCATGTATAATGATCAACTCGATACTCCCTAGCCCCCAACAGCCTTTTTTTTCATAACACTTTAACCAGAGTGACGGGAGAGCGGCATTTCAGAAAACGTGCTTATCTCGGCGAGAAAAAGCGATTTCGGCAATAAAATTTAAAACGCGTGTAAAACATAAACCAAACGATGAAATTGGTTATTTCTTCATGTATAATGATCAACTCGATACTCCCTAGCCCCCAACAGCCTTTTTTTTCATAACACTTTAACCAGAGTGACGGGAGAGCGGCATTTCAGAAAACGTGCTTATCTCGGCGAGAAAAAGCGATTTCGGCAATAAAATTTAAAACGCGTGTAAAACATAAACCAAACGATGAAATTGGTTATTTCTTCATGTATAATGATCAACTCGATACTCCCTAGCCCCCAACAGCCTTTTTTTTCATAACACTTTAACCAGAGTGACGGGAGAGCGGCATTTCAGAAAACGTGCTTATCTCGGCGAGAAAAAGCGATTTCGGCAATAAAATTTAAAACGCGTGTAAAACATAAACCAAACGATGAAATTGGTTATTTCTTCATGTATAATGATCAACTCGATACTCCCTAGCCCCCAACAGCCTTTTTTTTCATAACACTTTAACCAGAGTGACGGGAGAGCGGCATTTCAGAAAACGTGCTTATCTCGGCGAGAAAAAGCGATTTCGGCAATAAAATTTAAAACGCGTGTAAAACATAAACCAAACGATGAAATTGGTTATTTCTTCATGTATAATGATCAACTCGATACTCCCTAGCCCCCAACAGCCTTTTTTTTCATAACACTTTAACCAGAGTGACGGGAGAGCGGCATTTCAGAAAACGTGCTTATCTCGGCGAGAAAAAGCGATTTCGGCAATAAAATTTAAAACGCGTGTAAAACATAAACCAAACGATGAAATTGGTTATTTCTTCATGTATAATGATCAACTCGATACTCCCTAGCCCCCAACAGCCTTTTTTTTCATAACACTTTAACCAGAGTGACGGGAGAGCGGCATTTCAGAAAACGTGCTTATCTCGGCGAGAAAAAGCGATTTCGGCAATAAAATTTAAAACGCGTGTAAAACATAAACCAAACGATGAAATTGGTTATTTCTTCATGTATAATGATCAACTCGATACTCCCTAGCCCCCAACAGCCTTTTTTTTCATAACACTTTAACCAGAGTGACGGGAGAGCGGCATTTCAGAAAACGTGCTTATCTCGGCGAGAAAAAGCGATTTCGGCAATAAAATTTAAAACGCGTGTAAAACATAAACCAAACGATGAAATTGGTTATTTCTTCATGTATAATGATCAACTCGATACTCCCTAGCCCCCAACAGCCTTTTTTTTCATAACACTTTAACCAGAGTGACGGGAGAGCGGCATTTCAGAAAACGTGCTTATCTCGGCGAGAAAAAGCGATTTCGGCAATAAAATTTAAAACGCGTGTAAAACATAAACCAAACGATGAAATTGGTTATTTCTTCATGTATAATGATCAACTCGATACTCCCTAGCCCCCAACAGCCTTTTTTTTCATAACACTTTAACCAGAGTGACGGGAGAGCGGCATTTCAGAAAACGTGCTTATCTCGGCGAGAAAAAGCGATTTCGGCAATAAAATTTAAAACGCGTGTAAAACATAAACCAAACGATGAAATTGGTTATTTCTTCATGTATAATGATCAACTCGATACTCCCTAGCCCCCAACAGCCTTTTTTTTCATAACACTTTAACCAGAGTGACGGGAGAGCGGCATTTCAGAAAACGTGCTTATCTCGGCGAGAAAAAGCGATTTCGGCAATAAAATTTAAAACGCGTGTAAAACATAAACCAAACGATGAAATTGGTTATTTCTTCATGTATAATGATCAACTCGATACTCCCTAGCCCCCAACAGCCTTTTTTTTCATAACACTTTAACCAGAGTGACGGGAGAGCGGCATTTCAGAAAACGTGCTTATCTCGGCGAGAAAAAGCGATTTCGGCAATAAAATTTAAAACGCGTGTAAAACATAAACCAAACGATGAAATTGGTTATTTCTTCATGTATAATGATCAACTCGATACTCCCTAGCCCCCAACAGCCTTTTTTTTCATAACACTTTAACCAGAGTGACGGGAGAGCGGCATTTCAGAAAACGTGCTTATCTCGGCGAGAAAAAGCGATTTCGGCAATAAAATTTAAAACGCGTGTAAAACATAAACCAAACGATGAAATTGGTTATTTCTTCATGTATAATGATCAACTCGATACTCCCTAGCCCCCAACAGCCTTTTTTTTCATAACACTTTAACCAGAGTGACGGGAGAGCGGCATTTCAGAAAACGTGCTTATCTCGGCGAGAAAAAGCGATTTCGGCAATAAAATTTAAAACGCGTGTAAAACATAAACCAAACGATGAAATTGGTTATTTCTTCATGTATAATGATCAACTCGATACTCCCTAGCCCCCAACAGCCTTTTTTTTCATAACACTTTAACCAGAGTGACGGGAGAGCGGCATTTCAGAAAACGTGCTTATCTCGGCGAGAAAAAGCGATTTCGGCAATAAAATTTAAAACGCGTGTAAAACATAAACCAAACGATGAAATTGGTTATTTCTTCATGTATAATGATCAACTCGATACTCCCTAGCCCCCAACAGCCTTTTTTTTCATAACACTTTAACCAGAGTGACGGGAGAGCGGCATTTCAGAAAACGTGCTTATCTCGGCGAGAAAAAGCGATTTCGGCAATAAAATTTAAAACGCGTGTAAAACATAAACCAAACGATGAAATTGGTTATTTCTTCATGTATAATGATCAACTCGATACTCCCTAGCCCCCAACAGCCTTTTTTTTCATAACACTTTAACCAGAGTGACGGGAGAGCGGCATTTCAGAAAACGTGCTTATCTCGGCGAGAAAAAGCGATTTCGGCAATAAAATTTAAAACGCGTGTAAAACATAAACCAAACGATGAAATTGGTTATTTCTTCATGTATAATGATCAACTCGATACTCCCTAGCCCCCAACAGCCTTTTTTTTCATAACACTTTAACCAGAGTGACGGGAGAGCGGCATTTCAGAAAACGTGCTTATCTCGGCGAGAAAAAGCGATTTCGGCAATAAAATTTAAAACGCGTGTAAAACATAAACCAAACGATGAAATTGGTTATTTCTTCATGTATAATGATCAACTCGATACTCCCTAGCCCCCAACAGCCTTTTTTTTCATAACACTTTAACCAGAGTGACGGGAGAGCGGCATTTCAGAAAACGTGCTTATCTCGGCGAGAAAAAGCGATTTCGGCAATAAAATTTAAAACGCGTGTAAAACATAAACCAAACGATGAAATTGGTTATTTCTTCATGTATAATGATCAACTCGATACTCCCTAGCCCCCAACAGCCTTTTTTTTCATAACACTTTAACCAGAGTGACGGGAGAGCGGCATTTCAGAAAACGTGCTTATCTCGGCGAGAAAAAGCGATTTCGGCAATAAAATTTAAAACGCGTGTAAAACATAAACCAAACGATGAAATTGGTTATTTCTTCATGTATAATGATCAACTCGATACTCCCTAGCCCCCAACAGCCTTTTTTTTCATAACACTTTAACCAGAGTGACGGGAGAGCGGCATTTCAGAAAACGTGCTTATCTCGGCGAGAAAAAGCGATTTCGGCAATAAAATTTAAAACGCGTGTAAAACATAAACCAAACGATGAAATTGGTTATTTCTTCATGTATAATGATCAACTCGATACTCCCTAGCCCCCAACAGCCTTTTTTTTCATAACACTTTAACCAGAGTGACGGGAGAGCGGCATTTCAGAAAACGTGCTTATCTCGGCGAGAAAAAGCGATTTCGGCAATAAAATTTAAAACGCGTGTAAAACATAAACCAAACGATGAAATTGGTTATTTCTTCATGTATAATGATCAACTCGATACTCCCTAGCCCCCAACAGCCTTTTTTTTCATAACACTTTAACCAGAGTGACGGGAGAGCGGCATTTCAGAAAACGTGCTTATCTCGGCGAGAAAAAGCGATTTCGGCAATAAAATTTAAAACGCGTGTAAAACATAAACCAAACGATGAAATTGGTTATTTCTTCATGTATAATGATCAACTCGATACTCCCTAGCCCCCAGCACCTTTTTTTTTCATAACACTTTAACCAGAGTGACGGGAGAGCGGCATTTCAGAAAACGTGCTTATCTCGGCGAGAAAAAGCGATTTCGGCAATAAAATTTAAAACGCGTGTAAAACATAAACCAAACGATGAAATTGGTTATTTCTTCATGTATAATGATCAACTCGATACTCCCTAGCCCCCAACAGCCTTTTTTTTCATAACACTTTAACCAGAGTGACGGGAGAGCGGCATTTCAGAAAACGTGCTTATCTCGGCGAGAAAAAGCGATTTCGGCAATAAAATTTAAAACGCGTGTAAAACATAAACCAAACGATGAAATTGGATATTTCTTCATGTATAATGATCAACTCGATACTCCCTAGCCCCCAACAGCCTTTTTTTTCATAACACTTTAACCAGAGTGACGGGAGAGCGGCATTTCAGAAAACGTGCTTATCTCGGCGAGAAAAAGCGATTTCGGCAATAAAATTTAAAACGCGTGTAAAACATAAACCAAACGATGAAATTGGTTATTTCTTCATGTATAATGATCAACTCGATACTCCCTAGCCCCCAACAGCCTTTTTTTTCATAACACTTTAACCAGAGTGACGGGAGAGCGGCATTTCAGAAAACGTGCTTATCTCGGCGAGAAAAAGCGATTTCGGCAATAAAATTTAAAACGCGTGTAAAACATAAACCAAACGATGAAATTGGTTATTTCTTCATGTATAATGATCAACTCGATACTCCCTAGCCCCCAACAGCCTTTTTTTTCATAACACTTTAACCAGAGTGACGGGAGAGCGGCATTTCAGAAAACGTGCTTATCTCGGCGAGAAAAAGCGATTTCGGCAATAAAAATTAAAACGCGTGTAAAACATAAACCAAACGATGAAATTGGTTATTTCTTCATGTATAATGATCAACTCGATACTCCCTAGCCCCCAACAGCCTTTTTTTTCATAACACTTTAACCAGAGTGACGGGAGAGCGGCATTTCAGAAAACGTGCTTATCTCGGCGAGAAAAAGCGATTTCGGCAATAAAATTTAAAACGCGTGTAAAACATAAACCAAACGATGAAATTGGTTATTTCTTCATGTATAATGATCAACTCGATACTCCCTAGCCCCCAACAGCCTTTTTTTTCATAACACTTTAACCAGAGTGACGGGAGAGCGGCATTTCAGAAAACGTGCTTATCTCGGCGAGAAAAAGCGATTTCGGCAATAAAATTTAAAACGCGTGTAAAACATAAACCAAACGATGAAATTGGTTATTTCTTCATGTATAATGATCAACTCGATACTCCCTAGCCCCCAACAGCCTTTTTTTTCATAACACTTTACCCAGAGTGACGGGATAGCGGCATTTCAGAAAACGTGCTTATCTCGGCGAGAAAAAGCGATTTCGGCAATAAAAATTAAAACGCGTGTAAAACATAAACCAAACGATGAAATTGGTTATTTCTTCATGTATAATGATCAACTCGATACTCCCTAGCCCCCAACAGCCTTTTTTTTCATAACACTTTAACCAGAGTGACGGGAGAGCGGCATTTCAGAAAACGTGCTTATCTCGGCGAGAAAAAGCGATTTCGGCAATAAAATTTAAAACACGTGTAAAACATAAACCAAACGATGAAATTGGTTATTTCTTCATGTATAATGATCAACTCGATACTCCCTAGCCCCCAACAGCCTTTTTTTTCATAACACTTTAACCAGAGTGACGGGATAGCGGCATTTCAGAAAACGTGCTTATCTCGGCGAGAAAAAGCGATTTCGGCAATAAAATTTAAAACGCGTGTAAAACATAAACCAAACGATGAAATTGGTTATTTCTTCATGTATAATGATCAACTCGATACTCCCTAGCCCCCAACAGCCTTTTTTTTCATAACACTTTAACCAGAGTGACGGGAGAGTGGCATTTCAGAAAACGTGCTTATCTCGGCGAGAAAAAGCGATTTCGGCAATAAAATTTAAAACGCGTGTAAAACATAAACCAAACGATGAAATTGGTTATTTCTTCATGTATAATGATCAACTCGATACTCCCTAGCCCCCAACAGCCTTTTTTTTCATAACACTTTAACCAGAGTGACGGGAGAGCGGCATTTCAGAAAACGTGCTTATCTCGGCGAGAAAAAGCGATTTCGGCAACAAAATTTAAAACGCGTGTAAAACATAAACCAAACGATGAAATTGGTTATTTCTTCATGTATAATGATCAACTCGATACTCCCTAGCCCCCAACAGCCTTTTTTTTCATAACACTTTAACCAGAGTGACGGGAGAGCGGCATTTCAGAAAACGTGCTTATCTCGGCGAGAAAAAGCGATTTCGGCAATAAAATTTAAAACGCGTGTAAAACATAAACCAAACGATGAAATTGGTTATTTCTTCATGTATAATGATCAACTCGATACTCCCTAGCCCCCAACAGCCTTTTTTTTCATAACACTTTAACCAGAGTGACGGGAGAGCGGCATTTCAGAAAACGTGCTTATCTCGGCGAGAAAAAGCGATTTCGGCAACAAAATTTAAAACGCGTGTAAAACATAAACCAAACGATGAAATTGGTTATTTCTTCATGTATAATGATCAACTCGATACTCCCTAGCCCCCAACAGCCTTTTTTTTCATAACACTTTAACCAGAGTGACGTGAGAGCGGCATTTCAGAAAACGTGCTTATCTCGGCGAGAAAAAGCGATTTCGGCAATAAAATTTAAAACGCGTGTAAAACATAAACCAAACGATGAAATTGGTTATTTCTTCATGTATAATGATCAACTCGATACTCCCTAGCCCCCAACAGCCTTTTTTTTCATAACACTTTAACCAGAGTGACGGGAGAGCGGCATTTCAGAAAACGTGCTTATCTCGGCGAGAAAAAGCGATTTCGGCAATAAAATTTAAAACGCGTGTAAAACATAAACCAAACGATGAAATTGGTTATTTCTTCATGTATAATGATCAACTCGATACTCCCTAGCCCCCAACAGCCTTTTTTTTCATAACACTTTAACCAGAGTGACGGGAGAGCGGCATTTCAGAAAACGTGCTTATCTCGGCGAGAAAAAGCGATTTCGGCAATAAAATTTAAAACGCGTGTAAAACATAAACCAAACGATGAAATTGGTTATTTCTTCATGTATAATGATCAACTCGATACTCCCTAGCCCCCAACAGCCTTTTTTTTCATAACACTTTAACCAGAGTGACGGGAGAGCGGCATTTCAGAAAACGTGCTTATCTCGGCGAGAAAAAGCGATTTCGGCAATAAAATTTAAAACGCGTGTAAAACATAAACCAAACGATGAAATTGGTTATTTCTTCATGTATAATGATCAACTCGATACTCCCTAGCCCCCAACAGCCTTTTTTTCATAACACTTTAACCAGAGTGACGGGAGAGCGGCATTTCAGAAAACGTGCTTATCTCGGCGAGAAAAAGCGATTTCGGCAATAAAATTTAAAACGTGTGTAAAACCGGGCCGCCCGGTTCTTTTTTTGAACCAGCCCGGTTCTTTTTACACTTCCAGCTGGAGCTCACGAGCGGCTTTTTGGACAAGATCACGCCGTGTTAGGCTTCCAGAGCCCCGGCTAAGCAATTTTACCGGGCCGCCCGGTTCTTTTTTTTAACCAGCCCGGTTCTTTTTACACTTCCAGCTGGAGCTCACGAGCGGCTTTTTGGACAAGATCACGCCTGGTTAGGCTTCCAGAGCCCTGGCTAAGCAATTTTAACGGGCCGCCCGGTTCTTTTTTTTTAACAAGCCCGGTTCTTTTTGCACATCCAGCTGGAGCTCAGCAGCGGCTTTTTGGACAAGATCACGCCGTGTTAGGCTTCCAGAGCCCCGGCTAAGCAATTTTACCGGGTCGCCCGGTTCTTTTTTTTTAACCAGCCCGGTTCTTTTTACACTTCCAGCTGGAGCTCAGCAGCGGCTTTTTGCACAGTATCACGCCGGGTTAGGCTTCCAGGACCCCGGCTAAGCAATTTTACCGGGCCGCCCGGTTCTTTTTTTTAACCAGCCCGGTTCTTTTTACACTTCCAGCTGGAGCTCAGCAGCGACTTTTTGGACAAGATCACGCCGTGTTAGGCTTCCAGAGCCCCGGCTAAGCAATTTTAACGGGTCGCCCGGTTCTTTTTTTTAACCAGCCCGGTTCTTTTTACACTTCCAGCTGGAGCTCAGCAGCGGCTTTTTGGACAAGATCACGCCGTGTTAGGCTTCCAGAGCCCCGGCTAAGCAATTTTACCGGGTCGCCCGGTTCTTTTTTTAACCAGCCCGGTTCTTTTTTTAACCAGCCCGGTTCTTTTTACACTTCCAGCTGGAGCTCAGCAGCGGCTTTTTGCACAGTATCACGCCGGGTTATGCTTCCAGGACCCTGGCTAAGCAATTTTACCGGGCCGCCCGGTTCTTTTTTTTAACCAGCCCAGTTCTTTTTACACTTCCAGCTGGAGCTCAGCAGCGGCTTTTTGGACAAGATCACGCCGTGTTAGGCTTCCAGAGCCCCGGCTAAGCAATTTTACCGGGTCGCCCGGTTCTTTTTTTTTAACCAGCCCGGTTCTTTTTACACTTCCAACTGGAGCTCAGCAGCGGCTTTTTGGACAAGATCACGCCGTGTTAGGCTTCCAGAGCCCCGGCTAAGCAATTTTACCGGGTCGCCCGGTTCTTTTTTTAACCAGCCCGGTTCTTTTTTAAACCAATCCGGTTCTTTTTACACTTCCAGCTGGAGCTCAGCAGCGTGTAAAACATAAACCAAACGATGAAATTGGTTATTTCTTCATGTATAATGATCAACTCGATACTCCCTAGCCCCCAACAGCCATTTTTTTCATAACACTTTAACCAGAGTGACGGGAAAGCGGCATTTCAGAAAACGTGCTTATCTCGGCGAGAAAAAGCGATTTCGGCAATAAAATTTAAAACGCGTGTAAAACATAAACCAAACGATGAAATTGGTTATTTCTTCATATATAATGATCAACTCGATACTCACTAGCCCCCAACAGCCTTTTTTTCCATAACACTTTAACCAGAGTGACAGGAGAGCGGCATTTCAGAAAACGTGCTTATCTCGGCGAGAAAAAGCGATTTCGGCAATAAAATTTAAAACGCGTGTAAAACATAAACCAAACGATGAAATTGGTTATTTCTTCATGTACAATGATCAACTCGATACTCCCTAGCCCCCAACAGCCTTTTTTTCATAACACTTTAACCAGAGTGACGGGAGAGCGGCATTTCAGAAAACGTGCTTATCTCGGCGAGAAAAAGCGATTTCGGCAATAAAATTTAAAACGCGTGTAAAACATAAACCAAACGATGAAATTGGTTATTTCTTCATGTATAATGATCAACTCGATACTCCCTAGCCCCCAACAGCCTTTTTTTTCATAACACTTTAACCAGAGTGACGGGAGAGCGGCATTTCAGAAAACGTGCTTATCTCGGCGAGAAAAAGCGATTTCGGCAATAAAATTTAAAACGCGTGTAAAACATAAACCAAACGATGAAATTGGTTATTTCTTCATGTATAATGATCAACTCGATACTCCCTAGCCCCCAACAGCCTTTTTTTTCATAACACTTTAACCAGAGTGACGGGAGAGCGGCATTTCAGAAAACGTGCTTATCTCGGCGAGAAAAAGCGATTTCGGCAATAAAATTTAAAACGCGTGTAAAACATAAACCAAACGATGAAATTGGTTATTTCTTCATGTATAATGATCAACTCGATACTCCCTAGCCCCCAACAGCCTTTTTTTTCATAACACTTTAACCAGAGTGACGGGAGAGCGGCATTTCAGAAAACGTGCTTATCTCGGCGAGAAAAAGCGATTTCGGCAATAAAATTTAAAACGCGTGTAAAACATAAACCAAACGATGAAATTGGTTATTTCTTCATGTATAATGATCAACTCGATACTCCCTAGCCCCCAACAGCCTTTTTTTTCATAACACTTTAACCAGAGTGACGGGAGAGCGGCATTTCAGAAAACGTGCTTATCTCGGCGAGAAAAAGCGATTTCGGCAATAAAATTTAAAACGCGTGTAAAACATAAACCAAACGATGAAATTGGTTATTTCTTCATATATAATGATCAACTCGATACTCCCTAGCCCCCAACAGCCTTTTTTTTTCATAACACTTTAACCAGAGTGACGGGAGAGCGGCATTTCAGAAAACGTGCTTATCTCGGCGAGAAAAAGCGATTTCGGCAATAAAATTTAAAACGCGTGTAAAACCGGGCCGCCCGGTTCTTTTTTTGAACCAGCCCGGTTCTTTTTACACTTCCAGCTGGAGCTCACGAGCGGCTTTTTGGACAAGATCACGCCGTGTTAGGCTTCCAGAGCCCCGGCTAAGCAATTTTACCGGGCCGCCCGGTTCTTTTTTTTAACCAGCCCGGTTCTTTTTACACTTCCAGCTGGAGCTCACGAGCGGCTTTTTGGACAAGATCACGCCTGGTTAGGCTTCCAGAGCCCTGGCTAAGCAATTTTAACGGGCCGCCCGGTTCTTTTTTTTTAACAAGCCCGGTTCTTTTTGCACATCCAGCTGGAGCTCAGCAGCGGCTTTTTGGACAAGATCACGCCGTGTTAGGCTTCCAGAGCCCCGGCTAAGCAATTTTACCGGGTCGCCCGGTTCTTTTTTTTTAACCAGCCCGGTTCTTTTTACACTTCCAGCTGGAGCTCAGCAGCGGCTTTTTGCACAGTATCACGCCGGGTTAGGCTTCCAGGACCCCGGCTAAGCAATTTTACCGGGCCGCCCGGTTCTTTTTTTTAACCAGCCCGGTTCTTTTTACACTTCCAGCTGGAGCTCAGCAGCGACTTTTTGGACAAGATCACGCCGTGTTAGGCTTCCAGAGCCCCGGCTAAGCAATTTTAACGGGTCGCCCGGTTCTTTTTTTTAACCAGCCCGGTTCTTTTTACACTTCCAGCTGGAGCTCAGCAGCGGCTTTTTGGACAAGATCACGCCGTGTTAGGCTTCCAGAGCCCCGGCTAAGCAATTTTACCGGGTCGCCCGGTTCTTTTTTTAACCAGCCCGGTTCTTTTTACACTTCCAGCTGGAGCTCAGCAGCGGCTTTTTGCACAGTATCACGCCGGGTTATGCTTCCAGGACCCTGGCTAAGCAATTTTACCGGGCCGCCCGGTTCTTTTTTTTAACCAGCCCAGTTCTTTTTACACTTCCAGCTGGAGCTCAGCAGCGGCTTTTTGGACAAGATCACGCCGTGTTAGGCTTCCAGAGCCCCGGCTAAGCAATTTTACCGGGTCGCCCGGTTCTTTTTTTTAACCAGCCCGGTTCTTTTTACACTTCCAGCTGGAGCTCAGCAGCGGCTTTTTGGACAAGATCACGCCGTGTTAGGCTTCCAGAGCCCCGGCTAAGCAATTTTACCGGGTCGCCCGGTTCTTTTTTTAACCAGCCCGGTTCTTTTTTAAACCAATCCGGTTCTTTTTACACTTCCAGCTGGAGCTCAGCAGCGTGTAAAACATAAACCAAACGATGAAATTGGTTATTTCTTCATGTATAATGATCAACTCGATACTCCCTAGCCCCCAACAGCCTTTTTTTTCATAACACTTTAACTAGAGTGACGGGAAAGCGGCATTTCAGAAAACGTGCTTATCTCGGCGAGAAAAAGCGATTTCGGCAATAAAATTTAAAACGCGTGTAAAACATAAACCAAACGATGAAATTGGTTATTTCTTCATATATAATGATCAACTCGATACTCACTAGCCCCCAACAGCCTTTTTTTTCATAACACTTTAACCAGAGTGACAGGAGAGCGGCATTTCAGAAAACGTGCTTATCTCGGCGAGAAAAAGCGATTTCGGCAATAAAATTTAAAACGCGTGTAAAACATAAACCAAACGATGAAATTGGTTATTTCTTCATGTATAATGATCAACTCGATACTCCCTAGCCCCCAACAGCCTTTTTTTTCATAACACTTTAACCAGAGTGACGGGAGAGCGGCATTTCAGAAAACGTGCTTATCTCGGCGAGAAAAAGCGATTTCGGCAATAAAATTTAAAACGCGTGTAAAACATAAACCAAACGATGAAATTGGTTATTTCTTCATGTATAATGATCAACTCGATACTCCCTAGCCCCCAACAGCCTTTTTTTTCATAACACTTTAACCAGAGTGACGGGAGAGCGGCATTTCAGAAAACGTGCTTATCTCGGCGAGAAAAAGCGATTTCGGCAATAAAATTTAAAACGCGTGTAAAACATAAACCAAACGATGAAATTGGTTATTTCTTCATGTATAATGATCAACTCGATACTCCCTAGCCCCCAACAGCCTTTTTTTTCATAACACTTTAACAAGAGTGACGGGAGAGCGGCATTTCAGAAAACGTGCTTATCTCGGCGAGAAAAAGCGATTTCGGCAATAAAATTTAAAACGCGTGTAAAACATAAACCAAACGATGAAATTGGTTATTTCTTCATATATAATGATCAACTCGATACTCCCTAGCCCCCAACAGCCTTTTTTTTCATAACACTTTAACCAGAGTGACAGGAGAGCGGCATTTCAGAAAACGTGCTTATCTCGGCGAGAAAAAGCGATTTCGGCAATAAAATTTAAAACGCGTGTAAAACATAAACCAAACGATGAAATTGGTTATTTCTTCATGTATAATGATCAACTCGATACTCCCTAGCCCCCAACAGCCTTTTTTTTCATAACACTTTAACCAGAGTGACGGGATAGCGGCATTTCAGAAAACGTGCTTATCTCGGCGAGAAAAAGCGATTTCGGCAATAAAATTTAAAACGCGTGTAAAACATAAACCAAACGATGAAATTGGTTATTTCTTCATGTATAATGATCAACTCGATACTCCCTAGCCCCCAACAGCCTTTTTTTTCATAACACTTTAACCAGAGTGACGGGATAGCGGCATTTCAGAAAACGTGCTTATCTCGGCGAGAAAAAGCGATTTCGGCAATAAAATTTAAAACGCGTGTAAAACATAAACCAAACGATGAAATTGGTTATTTCTTCATGTATAATGATCAACTCGATACTCCCTAGCCCCCAACAGCCTTTTTTTCATAACACTTTAACCAGAGTGACGGGAGAGTGGCATTTCAGAAAACGTGCTTATCTCGGCGAGAAAAAGCGATTTCGGCAATAAAATTTAAAACGCGTGTAAAACATAAACCAAACGATGAAATTGGTTATTTCTTCATGTATAATGATCAACTCGATACTCCCTAGCCCCCAACAGCCTTTTTTTTCATAACACTTTAACCAGAGTGACGGGAGAGCGGCATTTCAGAAAACGTGCTTATCTCGGCGAGAAAAAGCGATTTCGGCAATAAAATTTAAAACGCGTGTAAAACATAAACCAAACGATGAAATTGGTTATTTCTTCATGTATAGTGATCAACTCGATACTCCCTAGCCCCCAACAGCCTTTTTTTTCATAACACTTTAACTAGAGTGACGGGAGAGCGGCATTTCAGAAAACGTGCTTATCTCGGCGAGAAAAAGCGATTTCGGCAATAAAATTTAAAACGCGTGTAAAACATAAACCAAACGATGAAATTGGTTATTTCTTCATGTATAATGATCAACTCGATACTCCCTAGCCCCCAACAGCCTTTTTTTTCATAACACTTTAACCAGAGTGACGGGAGAGCGGCATTTCAGAAAACGTGCTTATCTCGGCGAGAAAAAGCGATTTCGGCAATAAAATTTAAAACGCGTGTAAAACATAAACCAAACGATGAAATTGGTTATTTCTTCATGTATAATGATCAACTCGATACTCCCTAGCCCCCAACAGCCTTTTTTTTCATAACACTTTAACCAGAGTGACGGGAGAGCGGCATTTCAGAAAACGTGCTTATCTCGGCGAGAAAAAGCGATTTCGGCAATAAAATTTAAAACGCGTCTAAAACATAAACCAAACGATGAAATTGGTTATTTCTTCATGTATAATGATCAACTCGATACTCCCTAGCCCCCAACAGCCTTTTTTTTCATAACACTTTAACCAGAGTGACGGGAGACCGGCATTTCAGAAAACGTGCTTATCTCGGCGAGAAAAAGCGATTTCGGCAATAAAATTTAAAACGCGTGTAAAACATAAACCAAACGATGAAATTGGTTATTTCTTCATGTACAATGATCAACTCGATACTCCCTAGCCCCCAACAGCCTTTTTTTTTCATAACACTTTAACCAGAGTGACGGGAGACCGGCATTTCAGAAAACGTGCTTATCTCGGCGAGAAAAAGCGATTTCGGCAATAAAATTTAAAACGCGTGTAAAACATAAACCAAACGATGAAATTGGTTATTTCTTCATGTATAATGATCAACTCGATACTCCCTAGCCCCCAACAGCCTTTTTTTTCATAACACTTTAACCAGAGTGACGGGAGAGCGGCATTTCAGAAAACGTGCTTATCTCGGCGAGAAAAAGCGATTTCGGCAATAAAATTTAAAACGCGTGTAAAACATAAACCAAACGATGAAATTGGTTATTTCTTCATGTATAATGATCAACTCGATACTCCCTAGCCCCCAACAGCCTTTTTTTTCATAACACTTTAACCAGAGTGACGGGAGAGCGGCATTTCAGAAAACGTGCTTATCTCGGCGAGAAAAAGCGATTTCGGCAATAAAATTTAAAACGCGTGTAAAACATAAACCAAACGATGAAATTGGTTATTTCTTCATGTATAATGATCAACTCGATACTCCCTAGCCCCCAACAGCCTTTTTTTTCATAACACTTTAACCAGAGTGACGGGAGAGCGGCATTTCAGAAAACGTGCTTATCTCGGCGAGAAAAAGCGATTTCGGCAATAAAATTTAAAACGCGTGTAAAACATAAACCAAACGATGAAATTGGTTATTTCTTCATGTATAATGATCAACTCGATACTCCCTAGCCCCCAACAGCCTTTTTTTTCATAACACTTTAACCAGAGTGACGGGAGAGCGGCATTTCAGAAAACGTGCTTATCTCGGCGAGAAAAAGCGATTTCGGCAATAAAATTTAAAACGCGTGTAAAACATAAACCAAACGATGAAATTGGTTATTTCTTCATGTATAATGATCAACTCGATACTCCCTAGCCCCCAACAGCCTTTTTTTTCATAACACTTTAACCAGAGTGACGGGAGAGCGGCATTTCAGAAAACGTGCTTATCTCGGCGAGAAAAAGCGATTTCGGCAATAAAATTTAAAACGCGTGTAAAACATAAACCAAACGATGAAATTGGTTATTTCTTCATGTATAATGATCAACTCGATACTCCCTAGCCCCCAACAGCCTTTTTTTTCATAACACTTTAACCAGAGTGACGGGAGAGCGGCATTTCAGAAAACGTGCTTATCTCAGCGAGAAAAAGCGATTGCGGCAATAAAATTTAAAACGCGTGTAAAACATAAACCAAACGATGAAATTGGTTATTTCTTCATGTATAATGATCAACTCGATACTCCCTAGCCCCCAACAGCCTTTTTTTTCATAACACTTTAACCAGAGTGACGGGAGAGCGGCATTTCAGAAAACGTGCTTATCTCGGCGAGAAAAAGCGATTTCGGCAATAAAATTTAAAACGCGTGTAAAACATAAACCAAACGATGAAATTGGTTATTTCTTCATGTATAATGATCAACTCGATACTCCCTAGCCCCCAACAGCCTTTTTTTTCATAACACTTTAACCAGAGTGACGGGAGAGCGGCATTTCAGAAAACGTGCTTATCTCGGCGAGAAAAAGCGATTTCGGCAATAAAATTTAAAACGCGTGTAAAACATAAACCAAACGATGAAATTGGTTATTTCTTCATGTATAATGATCAACTCGATACTCCCTAGCCCCCAACAGCCTTTTTTTTCATAACACTTTAACCAGAGTGACGGGAGAGCGGCATTTCAGAAAACGTGCTTATCTCGGCGAGAAAAAGCGATTTCGGCAATAAAATTTAAAACGCGTGTAAAACATAAACCAAACGATGAAATTGGTTATTTCTTCATGTATAATGATCAACTCGATACTCCCTAGCCCCCAACAGCCTTTTTTTTCATAACACTTTAACCAGAGTGACGGGAGAGCGGCATTTCAGAAAACGTGCTTATCTCGGCGAGAAAAAGCGATTTCGGCAATAAAATTTAAAACGCGTGTAAAACATAAACCAAACGATGAAATTGGTTATTTCTTCATGTATAATGATCAACTCGATACTCCCTAGCCCCCAACAGCCTTTTTTTTCATAACACTTTAACCAGAGTGACGGGAGAGCGGCATTTCAGAAAACGTGCTTATCTCGGCGAGAAAAAGCGATTTCGGCAATAAAATTTAAAACGCGTGTAAAACATAAACCAAACGATGAAATTGGTTATTTCTTCATGTATAATGATCAACTCGATACTCCCTAGCCCCCAACAGCCTTTTTTTTCATAACACTTTAACCAGAGTGACGGGAGAGCGGCATTTCAGAAAACGTGCTTATCTCGGCGAGAAAAAGCGATTTCGGCAATAAAATTTAAAACGCGTGTAAAACATAAACCAAACGATGAAATTGGTTATTTCTTCATGTATAATGATCAACTCGATACTCCCTAGCCCCCAACAGCCTTTTTTTTCATAACACTTTAACCAGAGTGACGGGAGAGCGGCATTTCAGAAAACGTGCTTATCTCGGCGAGAAAAAGCGATTTCGGCAATAAAATTTAAAACGCGTGTAAAACATAAACCAAACGATGAAATTGGTTATTTCTTCATGTATAATGATCAACTCGATACTCCCTAGCCCCCAACAGCCTTTTTTTTCATAACACTTTAACCAGAGTGACGGGAGAGCGGCATTTCAGAAAACGTGCTTATCTCGGCGAGAAAAAGCGATTTCGGCAATAAAATTTAAAACGCGTGTAAAACATAAACCAAACGATGAAATTGGTTATTTCTTCATGTATAATGATCAACTCGATACTCCCTAGCCCCCAACAGCCTTTTTTTTCATAACACTTTAACCAGAGTGACGGGAGAGCGGCATTTCAGAAAACGTGCTTATCTCGGCGAGAAAAAGCGATTTCGGCAATAAAATTTAAAACGCGTGTAAAACATAAACCAAACGATGAAATTGGTTATTTCTTCATGTATAATGATCAACTCGATACTCCCTAGCCCCCAACAGCCTTTTTTTTCATAACACTTTAACCAGAGTGACGGGAGAGCGGCATTTCAGAAAACGTGCTTATCTCGGCGAGAAAAAGCGATTTCGGCAATAAAATTTAAAACGCGTGTAAAACATAAACCAAACGATGAAATTGGTTATTTCTTCATGTATAATGATCAACTCGATACTCCCTAGCCCCCAACAGCCTTTTTTTTCATAACACTTTAACCAGAGTGACGGGAGAGCGGCATTTCAGAAAACGTGCTTATCTCGGCGAGAAAAAGCGATTTCGGCAATAAAATTTAAAACGCGTGTAAAACATAAACCAAACGATGAAATTGGTTATTTCTTCATGTATAATGATCAACTCGATACTCCCTAGCCCCCAACAGCCTTTTTTTTCATAACACTTTAACCAGAGTGACGGGAGAGCGGCATTTCAGAAAACGTGCTTATCTCGGCGAGAAAAAGCGATTTCGGCAATAAAATTTAAAACGCGTGTAAAACATAAACCAAACGATGAAATTGGTTATTTCTTCATGTATAATGATCAACTCGATACTCCCTAGCCCCCAACAGCCTTTTTTTTCATAACACTTTAACCAGAGTGACGGGAGAGCGGCATTTCAGAAAACGTGCTTATCTCGGCGAGAAAAAGCGATTTCGGCAATAAAATTTAAAACGCGTGTAAAACATAAACCAAACGATGAAATTGGTTATTTCTTCATGTATAATGATCAACTCGATACTCCCTAGCCCCCAACAGCCTTTTTTTTCATAACACTTTAACCAGAGTGACGGGAGAGCGGCATTTCAGAAAACGTGCTTATCTCGGCGAGAAAAAGCGATTTCGGCAATAAAATTTAAAACGCGTGTAAAACATAAACCAAACGATGAAATTGGTTATTTCTTCATGTATAATGATCAACTCGATACTCCCTAGCCCCCAACAGCCTTTTTTTTCATAACACTTTAACCAGAGTGACGGGAGAGCGGCATTTCAGAAAACGTGCTTATCTCGGCGAGAAAAAGCGATTTCGGCAATAAAATTTAAAACGCGTGTAAAACATAAACCAAACGATGAAATTGGTTATTTCTTCATGTATAATGATCAACTCGATACTCCCTAGCCCCCAACAGCCTTTTTTTTCATAACACTTTAACCAGAGTGACGGGAGAGCGGCATTTCAGAAAACGTGCTTATCTCGGCGAGAAAAAGCGATTTCGGCAATAAAATTTAAAACGCGTGTAAAACATAAACCAAACGATGAAATTGGTTATTTCTTCATGTATAATGATCAACTCGATACTCCCTAGCCCCCAACAGCCTTTTTTTTCATAACACTTTAACCAGAGTGACGGGAGAGCGGCATTTCAGAAAACGTGCTTATCTCGGCGAGAAAAAGCGATTTCGGCAATAAAATTTAAAACGCGTGTAAAACATAAACCAAACGATGAAATTGGTTATTTCTTCATGTATAATGATCAACTCGATACTCCCTAGCCCCCAACAGCCTTTTTTTTCATAACACTTTAACCAGAGTGACGGGAGAGCGGCATTTCAGAAAACGTGCTTATCTCGGCGAGAAAAAGCGATTTCGGCAATAAAATTTAAAACGCGTGTAAAACATAAACCAAACGATGAAATTGGTTATTTCTTCATGTATAATGATCAACTCGATACTCCCTAGCCCCCAACAGCCTTTTTTTTCATAACACTTTAACCAGAGTGACGGGAGAGCGGCATTTCAGAAAACGTGCTTATCTCGGCGAGAAAAAGCGATTTCGGCAATAAAATTTAAAACGCGTGTAAAACATAAACCAAACGATGAAATTGGTTATTTCTTCATGTATAATGATCAACTCGATACTCCCTAGCCCCCAACAGCCTTTTTTTTCATAACACTTTAACCAGAGTGACGGGAGAGCGGCATTTCAGAAAACGTGCTTATCTCGGCGAGAAAAAGCGATTTCGGCAATAAAATTTAAAACGCGTGTAAAACATAAACCAAACGATGAAATTGGTTATTTCTTCATGTATAATGATCAACTCGATACTCCCTAGCCCCCAACAGCCTTTTTTTTCATAACACTTTAACCAGAGTGACGGGAGAGCGGCATTTCAGAAAACGTGCTTATCTCGGCGAGAAAAAGCGATTTCGGCAATAAAATTTAAAACGCGTGTAAAACATAAACCAAACGATGAAATTGGTTATTTCTTCATGTATAATGATCAACTCGATACTCCCTAGCCCCCAACAGCCTTTTTTTTCATAACACTTTAACCAGAGTGACGGGAGAGCGGCATTTCAGAAAACGTGCTTATCTCGGCGAGAAAAAGCGATTTCGGCAATAAAATTTAAAACGCGTGTAAAACATAAACCAAACGATGAAATTGGTTATTTCTTCATGTATAATGATCAACTCGATACTCCCTAGCCCCCAACAGCCTTTTTTTTCATAACACTTTAACCAGAGTGACGGGAGAGCGGCATTTCAGAAAACGTGCTTATCTCGGCGAGAAAAAGCGATTTCGGCAATAAAATTTAAAACGCGTGTAAAACATAAACCAAACGATGAAATTGGTTATTTCTTCATGTATAATGATCAACTCGATACTCCCTAGCCCCCAACAGCCTTTTTTTTCATAACACTTTAACCAGAGTGACGGGAGAGCGGCATTTCAGAAAACGTGCTTATCTCGGCGAGAAAAAGCGATTTCGGCAATAAAATTTAAAACGCGTGTAAAACATAAACCAAACGATGAAATTGGTTATTTCTTCATGTATAATGATCAACTCGATACTCCCTAGCCCCCAACAGCCTTTTTTTTCATAACACTTTAACCAGAGTGACGGGAGAGCGGCATTTCAGAAAACGTGCTTATCTCGGCGAGAAAAAGCGATTTCGGCAATAAAATTTAAAACGCGTGTAAAACATAAACCAAACGATGAAATTGGTTATTTCTTCATGTATAATGATCAACTCGATACTCCCTAGCCCCCAACAGCCTTTTTTTTCATAACACTTTAACCAGAGTGACGGGAGAGCGGCATTTCAGAAAACGTGCTTATCTCGGCGAGAAAAAGCGATTTCGGCAATAAAATTTAAAACGCGTGTAAAACATAAACCAAACGATGAAATTGGTTATTTCTTCATGTATAATGATCAACTCGATACTCCCTAGCCCCCAACAGCCTTTTTTTTCATAACACTTTAACCAGAGTGACGGGAGAGCGGCATTTCAGAAAACGTGCTTATCTCGGCGAGAAAAAGCGATTTCGGCAATAAAATTTAAAACGCGTGTAAAACATAAACCAAACGATGAAATTGGTTATTTCTTCATGTATAATGATCAACTCGATACTCCCTAGCCCCCAACAGCCTTTTTTTTCATAACACTTTAACCAGAGTGACGGGAGAGCGGCATTTCAGAAAACGTGCTTATCTCGGCGAGAAAAAGCGATTTCGGCAATAAAATTTAAAACGCGTGTAAAACATAAACCAAACGATGAAATTGGTTATTTCTTCATGTATAATGATCAACTCGATACTCCCTAGCCCCCAACAGCCTTTTTTTTCATAACACTTTAACCAGAGTGACGGGAGAGCGGCATTTCAGAAAACGTGCTTATCTCGGCGAGAAAAAGCGATTTCGGCAATAAAATTTAAAACGCGTGTAAAACATAAACCAAACGATGAAATTGGTTATTTCTTCATGTATAATGATCAACTCGATACTCCCTAGCCCCCAACAGCCTTTTTTTTCATAACACTTTAACCAGAGTGACGGGAGAGCGGCATTTCAGAAAACGTGCTTATCTCGGCGAGAAAAAGCGATTTCGGCAATAAAATTTAAAACGCGTGTAAAACATAAACCAAACGATGAAATTGGTTATTTCTTCATGTATAATGATCAACTCGATACTCCCTAGCCCCCAACAGCCTTTTTTTTCATAACACTTTAACCAGAGTGACGGGAGAGCGGCATTTCAGAAAACGTGCTTATCTCGGCGAGAAAAAGCGATTTCGGCAATAAAATTTAAAACGCGTGTAAAACATAAACCAAACGATGAAATTGGTTATTTCTTCATGTATAATGATCAACTCGATACTCCCTAGCCCCCAACAGCCTTTTTTTTCATAACACTTTAACCAGAGTGACGGGAGAGCGGCATTTCAGAAAACGTGCTTATCTCGGCGAGAAAAAGCGATTTCGGCAATAAAATTTAAAACGCGTGTAAAACATAAACCAAACGATGAAATTGGTTATTTCTTCATGTATAATGATCAACTCGATACTCCCTAGCCCCCAACAGCCTTTTTTTTCATAACACTTTAACCAGAGTGACGGGAGAGCGGCATTTCAGAAAACGTGCTTATCTCGGCGAGAAAAAGCGATTTCGGCAATAAAATTTAAAACGCGTGTAAAACATAAACCAAACGATGAAATTGGTTATTTCTTCATGTATAATGATCAACTCGATACTCCCTAGCCCCCAACAGCCTTTTTTTTCATAACACTTTAACCAGAGTGACGGGAGAGCGGCATTTCAGAAAACGTGCTTATCTCGGCGAGAAAAAGCGATTTCGGCAATAAAATTTAAAACGCGTGTAAAACATAAACCAAACGATGAAATTGGTTATTTCTTCATGTATAATGATCAACTCGATACTCCCTAGCCCCCAACAGCCTTTTTTTTCATAACACTTTAACCAGAGTGACGGGAGAGCGGCATTTCAGAAAACGTGCTTATCTCGGCGAGAAAAAGCGATTTCGGCAATAAAATTTAAAACGCGTGTAAAACATAAACCAAACGATGAAATTGGTTATTTCTTCATGTATAATGATCAACTCGATACTCCCTAGCCCCCAACAGCCTTTTTTTTCATAACACTTTAACCAGAGTGACGGGAGAGCGGCATTTCAGAAAACGTGCTTATCTCGGCGAGAAAAAGCGATTTCGGCAATAAAATTTAAAACGCGTGTAAAACATAAACCAAACGATGAAATTGGTTATTTCTTCATGTATAATGATCAACTCGATACTCCCTAGCCCCCAACAGCCTTTTTTTTCATAACACTTTAACCAGAGTGACGGGAGAGCGGCATTTCAGAAAACGTGCTTATCTCGGCGAGAAAAAGCGATTTCGGCAATAAAATTTAAAACGCGTGTAAAACATAAACCAAACGATGAAATTGGTTATTTCTTCATGTATAATGATCAACTCGATACTCCCTAGCCCCCAACAGCCTTTTTTTTCATAACACTTTAACCAGAGTGACGGGAGAGCGGCATTTCAGAAAACGTGCTTATCTCGGCGAGAAAAAGCGATTTCGGCAATAAAATTTAAAACGCGTGTAAAACATAAACCAAACGATGAAATTGGTTATTTCTTCATGTATAATGATCAACTCGATACTCCCTAGCCCCCAACAGCCTTTTTTTTCATAACACTTTAACCAGAGTGACGGGAGAGCGGCATTTCAGAAAACGTGCTTATCTCGGCGAGAAAAAGCGATTTCGGCAATAAAATTTAAAACGCGTGTAAAACATAAACCAAACGATGAAATTGGTTATTTCTTCATGTATAATGATCAACTCGATACTCCCTAGCCCCCAACAGCCTTTTTTTTCATAACACTTTAACCAGAGTGACGGGAGAGCGGCATTTCAGAAAACGTGCTTATCTCGGCGAGAAAAAGCGATTTCGGCAATAAAATTTAAAACGCGTGTAAAACATAAACCAAACGATGAAATTGGTTATTTCTTCATGTATAATGATCAACTCGATACTCCCTAGCCCCCAACAGCCTTTTTTTTCATAACACTTTAACCAGAGTGACGGGAGAGCGGCATTTCAGAAAACGTGCTTATCTCGGCGAGAAAAAGCGATTTCGGCAATAAAATTTAAAACGCGTGTAAAACATAAACCAAACGATGAAATTGGTTATTTCTTCATGTATAATGATCAACTCGATACTCCCTAGCCCCCAACAGCCTTTTTTTTCATAACACTTTAACCAGAGTGACGGGAGAGCGGCATTTCAGAAAACGTGCTTATCTCGGCGAGAAAAAGCGATTTCGGCAATAAAATTTAAAACGCGTGTAAAACATAAACCAAACGATGAAATTGGTTATTTCTTCATGTATAATGATCAACTCGATACTCCCTAGCCCCCAACAGCCTTTTTTTTCATAACACTTTAACCAGAGTGACGGGAGAGCGGCATTTCAGAAAACGTGCTTATCTCGGCGAGAAAAAGCGATTTCGGCAATAAAATTTAAAACGCGTGTAAAACATAAACCAAACGATGAAATTGGTTATTTCTTCATGTATAATGATCAACTCGATACTCCCTAGCCCCCAACAGCCTTTTTTTTCATAACACTTTAACCAGAGTGACGGGAGAGCGGCATTTCAGAAAACGTGCTTATCTCGGCGAGAAAAAGCGATTTCGGCAATAAAATTTAAAACGCGTGTAAAACATAAACCAAACGATGAAATTGGTTATTTCTTCATGTATAATGATCAACTCGATACTCCCTAGCCCCCAACAGCCTTTTTTTTCATAACACTTTAACCAGAGTGACGGGAGAGCGGCATTTCAGAAAACGTGCTTATCTCGGCGAGAAAAAGCGATTTCGGCAATAAAATTTAAAACGCGTGTAAAACATAAACCAAACGATGAAATTGGTTATTTCTTCATGTATAATGATCAACTCGATACTCCCTAGCCCCCAACAGCCTTTTTTTTCATAACACTTTAACCAGAGTGACGGGAGAGCGGCATTTCAGAAAACGTGCTTATCTCGGCGAGAAAAAGCGATTTCGGCAATAAAATTTAAAACGCGTGTAAAACATAAACCAAACGATGAAATTGGTTATTTCTTCATGTATAATGATCAACTCGATACTCCCTAGCCCCCAACAGCCTTTTTTTTCATAACACTTTAACCAGAGTGACGGGAGAGCGGCATTTCAGAAAACGTGCTTATCTCGGCGAGAAAAAGCGATTTCGGCAATAAAATTTAAAACGCGTGTAAAACATAAACCAAACGATGAAATTGGTTATTTCTTCATGTATAATGATCAACTCGATACTCCCTAGCCCCCAACAGCCTTTTTTTTCATAACACTTTAACCAGAGTGACGGGAGAGCGGCATTTCAGAAAACGTGCTTATCTCGGCGAGAAAAAGCGATTTCGGCAATAAAATTTAAAACGCGTGTAAAACATAAACCAAACGATGAAATTGGTTATTTCTTCATGTATAATGATCAACTCGATACTCCCTAGCCCCCAACAGCCTTTTTTTTCATAACACTTTAACCAGAGTGACGGGAGAGCGGCATTTCAGAAAACGTGCTTATCTCGGCGAGAAAAAGCGATTTCGGCAATAAAATTTAAAACGCGTGTAAAACATAAACCAAACGATGAAATTGGTTATTTCTTCATGTATAATGATCAACTCGATACTCCCTAGCCCCCAACAGCCTTTTTTTTCATAACACTTTAACCAGAGTGACGGGAGAGCGGCATTTCAGAAAACGTGCTTATCTCGGCGAGAAAAAGCGATTTCGGCAATAAAATTTAAAACGCGTGTAAAACATAAACCAAACGATGAAATTGGTTATTTCTTCATGTATAATGATCAACTCGATACTCCCTAGCCCCCAACAGCCTTTTTTTTCATAACACTTTAACCAGAGTGACGGGAGAGCGGCATTTCAGAAAACGTGCTTATCTCGGCGAGAAAAAGCGATTTCGGCAATAAAATTTAAAACGCGTGTAAAACATAAACCAAACGATGAAATTGGTTATTTCTTCATGTATAATGATCAACTCGATACTCCCTAGCCCCCAACAGCCTTTTTTTTCATAACACTTTAACCAGAGTGACGGGAGAGCGGCATTTCAGAAAACGTGCTTATCTCGGCGAGAAAAAGCGATTTCGGCAATAAAATTTAAAACGCGTGTAAAACATAAACCAAACGATGAAATTGGTTATTTCTTCATGTATAATGATCAACTCGATACTCCCTAGCCCCCAACAGCCTTTTTTTTCATAACACTTTAACCAGAGTGACGGGAGAGCGGCATTTCAGAAAACGTGCTTATCTCGGCGAGAAAAAGCGATTTCGGCAATAAAATTTAAAACGCGTGTAAAACATAAACCAAACGATGAAATTGGTTATTTCTTCATGTATAATGATCAACTCGATACTCCCTAGCCCCCAACAGCCTTTTTTTTCATAACACTTTAACCAGAGTGACGGGAGAGCGGCATTTCAGAAAACGTGCTTATCTCGGCGAGAAAAAGCGATTTCGGCAATAAAATTTAAAACGCGTGTAAAACATAAACCAAACGATGAAATTGGTTATTTCTTCATGTATAATGATCAACTCGATACTCCCTAGCCCCCAACAGCCTTTTTTTTCATAACACTTTAACCAGAGTGACGGGAGAGCGGCATTTCAGAAAACGTGCTTATCTCGGCGAGAAAAAGCGATTTCGGCAATAAAATTTAAAACGCGTGTAAAACATAAACCAAACGATGAAATTGGTTATTTCTTCATGTATAATGATCAACTCGATACTCCCTAGCCCCCAACAGCCTTTTTTTTCATAACACTTTAACCAGAGTGACGGGAGAGCGGCATTTCAGAAAACGTGCTTATCTCGGCGAGAAAAAGCGATTTCGGCAATAAAATTTAAAACGCGTGTAAAACATAAACCAAACGATGAAATTGGTTATTTCTTCATGTATAATGATCAACTCGATACTCCCTAGCCCCCAACAGCCTTTTTTTTCATAACACTTTAACCAGAGTGACGGGAGAGCGGCATTTCAGAAAACGTGCTTATCTCGGCGAGAAAAAGCGATTTCGGCAATAAAATTTAAAACGCGTGTAAAACATAAACCAAACGATGAAATTGGTTATTTCTTCATGTATAATGATCAACTCGATACTCCCTAGCCCCCAACAGCCTTTTTTTTCATAACACTTTAACCAGAGTGACGGGAGAGCGGCATTTCAGAAAACGTGCTTATCTCGGCGAGAAAAAGCGATTTCGGCAATAAAATTTAAAACGCGTGTAAAACATAAACCAAACGATGAAATTGGTTATTTCTTCATGTATAATGATCAACTCGATACTCCCTAGCCCCCAACAGCCTTTTTTTTCATAACACTTTAACCAGAGTGACGGGAGAGCGGCATTTCAGAAAACGTGCTTATCTCGGCGAGAAAAAGCGATTTCGGCAATAAAATTTAAAACGCGTGTAAAACATAAACCAAACGATGAAATTGGTTATTTCTTCATGTATAATGATCAACTCGATACTCCCTAGCCCCCAACAGCCTTTTTTTTCATAACACTTTAACCAGAGTGACGGGAGAGCGGCATTTCAGAAAACGTGCTTATCTCGGCGAGAAAAAGCGATTTCGGCAATAAAATTTAAAACGCGTGTAAAACATAAACAATTTTACCGGGCCGCCCGGTTCTTTTTTTGAACCAGCCTGGTTCTTTTTACACTTCCAGCTGGAGCTCAGCAGCGGCTTTTTGCGCAAGATCACGCCGGGTTAGGCTTCCAGGACCTCGGCTAAGCAATTCTACCGGGCCGCCCGGTTCTTTTTTTGAACCAGCCCGGTTCTTTTTACACTTCCAGCTGGAGCTCACGAGCGGCTTTTTGGACAAGATCACGCCGTGTTAGGCTTCCAGAGCCCCGGCTAAGCAATTTTACCGGCCCGCCCGGTTCTTTTTTTTAACCAGCCCGGTTCTTTTTACACTTCCAGCTGGAGCTCAGCAGCGGGTTTTTGGACAAGATCACGCCGTGTTAGGCTTCCAGAGCCCCGGCTAAGCAATTTTACAGGGTCGCCCGGTTCTTTTTTTTAACCAGCCCGGTTTTTTTTACACTTCCAGCTGGAGCTCAGCAGCGGCTTTTTGCACAGTATCACGCCGGGTTAGGCTTCCAGAGCCCCGGCTAAGCAATTTTACCGGGCCGCCCGGTTCTTTTTTTTAACCAGCCCGGTTCTTTTTACACTTCCAGCTGGAGCTCAGCAGCGGCTTTTTGGACAAGATCACGCCGTGTTAGGCTTCCAGAGCCCCGGCTAAGCAATTTTACCGGGTCGCCCGGTTCTTTTTTTAACCAGCCCGGTTCTTTTTACACTTCCAGCTGGAGCTCAGCATCGTGTAAAACATAAACCAAACGATGAAATTGGTTATTTCTTCATGTATAATGATCAACTCGATACTCCCTAGCCCCCAACAGCCTTTTTTTTCATAACACTTTAACCAGAGTGACGGGAGAGCGGCATTTCAGAAAACGTGCTTATCTCGGCGAGAAAAAGCGATTTCGGCAATAAAATTTAAAACGCGTGTAAAACATAAACCAAACGATGAAATTGGTTATTTCTTCATGTATAATGATCAACTCGATACTCCCTAGCCCCCAACAGCCTTTTTTTTCATAACACTTTAACCAGAGTGACGGGAGAGCGGCATTTCAGAAAACGTGCTTATCTCGGCGAGAAAAAGCGATTTTGGCAATAAAATTTAAAACGCGTGTAAAACCTAAACCAAACGATGAAATTGGTTATTTCTTCATGTATAATGATCAACTCGATACTCCCTAGCCCCCAACAGCCTTTTTTTTCATAACACTTTAACCAGAGTGACGGGAGAGCGGCATTTCAGAAAACGTGCTTATCTCGGCGAGAAAAAGCGATTTCGGCAATAAAATTTAAAACGCGTGTAAAACATTAACCAAACGATGAAATTGGTTATTTCTTCATGTATAATGATCAACTCGATACTCCCTAGCCCCCAACAGCCTTTTTTTTCATAACACTTTAACCAGAGTGACGGGAGAGCGGCATTTCAGAAAACGTGCTTATCTCGGCGAGAAAAAGCGATTTCGGCAATAAAATTTAAAACGCGTGTAAAACATAAACCAAACGATGAAATTGGTTATTTCTTCATGTATAATGATCAACTTGATACTGCCTAGCCCCCAACAGCCATTTTTTTCATAACACTTTAACCAGAGTGACGGGAGAGCGGCATTTCAGAAAACGTGCTTATCTCGGCGAGAAAAAGCGATTTCGGCAATAAAATTTAAAACGCGTGTAAAACATAAACCAAACGATGAAATTGGTTATTTCTTCATGTATAATGATCAACTCGATACTCCCTAGCCCCCAACAGCCTTTTTTTTTCATAACACTTTAACCAGAGTGACGGGAGAGCGGCATTTCAGAAAACGTGCTTATCTCGGCGAGAAAAAGCGATTTCGGCAATAAAATTTAAAACGCGTGTAAAACATAAACCAAACGATGAAATTGGTTATTTCTTCATGTATAATGATCAACTCGATACTCCCTAGCCCCCAACAGCCTTTTTTTTCATAACACTTTAACCAGAGTGACGGGAGAGCGGCATTTCAGAAAACGTGCTTATCTCGGCGAGAAAAAGCGATTTCGGCAATAAAATTTAAAACGCGTGTAAAACATAAACCAAACGATGAAATTGGTTATTTCTTCATGTATAATGATCAACTCGATACTCCCTAGCCCCCAACAGCCTTTTTTTTCATAACACTTTAACCAGAGTGACGGGAGAGCGGCATTTCAGAAAACGTGCTTATCTCGGCGAGAAAAAGCGATTTCGGCAATAAAATTTAAAACGCGTGTAAAACATAAACCAAACGATGAAATTGGTTATTTCTTCATGTATAATGATCAACTCGATACTCCCTAGCCCCCAACAGCCTTTTTTTTCATAACACTTTAACCAGAGTGACGGGAGAGCGGCATTTCAGAAAACGTGCTTATCTCGGCGAGAAAAAGCGATTTCGGCAATAAAATTTAAAACGCGTGTAAAACATTAACCAAACGATGAAATTGGTTATTTCTTCATGTATAATGATCAACTCGATACTCCCTAGCCCCCAACAGCCTTTTTTTTCATAACACTTTAACCAGAGTGACGGGAGAGCGGCATTTCAGAAAACGTGCTTATCTCGGCGAGAAAAAGCGATTTCGGCAATAAAATTTAAAACGCGTGTAAAACATAAACCAAACGATGAAATTGGTTATTTCTTCATGTATAATGATCAACTCGATACTCCCTAGCCCCCAACAGCCTTTTTTTTCATAACACTTTAACCAGAGTGACGGGAGAGCGGCATTTCAGAAAACGTGCTTATCTCGGCGAGAAAAAGCGATTTCGGCAATAAAATTTAAAACGCGTGTAAAACATAAACCAAACGATGAAATTGGTTATTTCTTCATGTATAATGATCAACTCGATACTCCCTAGCCCCCAACAGCCTTTTTTTTCATAACACTTTAACCAGAGTGACGGGAGAGCGGCATTTCAGAAAACGTGCTTATCTCGGCGAGAAAAAGCGATTTCGGCAATAAAATTTAAAACGCGTGTAAAACATAAACCAAACGATGAAATTGGTTATTTCTTCATGTATAATGATCAACTCGATACTCCCTAGCCCCCAACAGCCTTTTTTTTCATAACACTTTAACCAGAGTGACGGGAGAGCGGCATTTCAGAAAACGTGCTTATCTCGGCGAGAAAAAGCGATTTCGGCAATAAAATTTAAAACGCGTGTAAAACATAAACCAAACGATGAAATTGGTTATTTCTTCATGTATAATGATCAACTCGATACTCCCTAGCCCCCAACAGCCTTTTTTTTCATAACACTTTAACCAGAGTGACGGGAGAGCGGCATTTCAGAAAACGTGCTTATCTCGGCGAGAAAAAGCGATTTCGGCAATAAAATTTAAAACGCGTGTAAAACATAAACCAAACGATGAAATTGGTTATTTCTTCATGTATAATGATCAACTCGATACTCCCTAGCCCCCAACAGCCTTTTTTTTCATAACACTTTAACCAGAGTGACGGGAGAGCGGCATTTCAGAAAACGTGCTTATCTCGGCGAGAAAAAGCGATTTCGGCAATAAAATTTAAAACGCGTGTAAAACATAAACCAAACGATGAAATTGGTTATTTCTTCATGTATAATGATCAACTCGATACTCCCTAGCCCCCAACAGCCTTTTTTTTCATAACACTTTAACCAGAGTGACGGGAGAGCGGCATTTCAGAAAACGTGCTTATCTCGGCGAGAAAAAGCGATTTCGGCAATAAAATTTAAAACGCGTGTAAAACATAAACCAAACGATGAAATTGGTTATTTCTTCATGTATAATGATCAACTCGATACTCCCTAGCCCCCAACAGCCTTTTTTTTCATAACACTTTAACCAGAGTGACGGGAGAGCGGCATTTCAGAAAACGTGCTTATCTCGGCGAGAAAAAGCGATTTCGGCAATAAAATTTAAAACGCGTGTAAAACATAAACCAAACGATGAAATTGGTTATTTCTTCATGTATAATGATCAACTCGATACTCCCTAGCCCCCAACAGCCTTTTTTTTCATAACACTTTAACCAGAGTGACGGGAGAGCGGCATTTCAGAAAACGTGCTTATCTCGGCGAGAAAAAGCGATTTCGGCAATAAAATTTAAAACGCGTGTAAAACATAAACCAAACGATGAAATTGGTTATTTCTTCATGTATAATGATCAACTCGATACTCCCTAGCCCCCAACAGCCTTTTTTTTCATAACACTTTAACCAGAGTGACGGGAGAGCGGCATTTCAGAAAACGTGCTTATCTCGGCGAGAAAAAGCGATTTCGGCAATAAAATTTAAAACGCGTGTAAAACATAAACCAAACGATGAAATTGGTTATTTCTTCATGTATAATGATCAACTCGATACTCCCTAGCCCCCAACAGCCTTTTTTTTCATAACACTTTAACCAGAGTGACGGGAGAGCGGCATTTCAGAAAACGTGCTTATCTCGGCGAGAAAAAGCGATTTCGGCAATAAAATTTAAAACGCGTGTAAAACATAAACCAAACGATGAAATTGGTTATTTCTTCATGTATAATGATCAACTCGATACTCCCTAGCCCCCAACAGCCTTTTTTTTCATAACACTTTAACCAGAGTGACGGGAGAGCGGCATTTCAGAAAACGTGCTTATCTCGGCGAGAAAAAGCGATTTCGGCAATAAAATTTAAAACGCGTGTAAAACATAAACCAAACGATGAAATTGGTTATTTCTTCATGTATAATGATCAACTCGATACTCCCTAGCCCCCAACAGCCTTTTTTTTCATAACACTTTAACCAGAGTGACGGGAGAGCGGCATTTCAGAAAACGTGCTTATCTCGGCGAGAAAAAGCGATTTCGGCAATAAAATTTAAAACGCGTGTAAAACATAAACCAAACGATGAAATTGGTTATTTCTTCATGTATAATGATCAACTCGATACTCCCTAGCCCCCAACAGCCTTTTTTTTCATAACACTTTAACCAGAGTGACGGGAGAGCGGCATTTCAGAAAACGTGCTTATCTCGGCGAGAAAAAGCGATTTCGGCAATAAAATTTAAAACGCGTGTAAAACATAAACCAAACGATGAAATTGGTTATTTCTTCATGTATAATGATCAACTCGATACTCCCTAGCCCCCAACAGCCTTTTTTTTCATAACACTTTAACCAGAGTGACGGGAGAGCGGCATTTCAGAAAACGTGCTTATCTCGGCGAGAAAAAGCGATTTCGGCAATAAAATTTAAAACGCGTGTAAAACATAAACCAAACGATGAAATTGGTTATTTCTTCATGTATAATGATCAACTCGATACTCCCTAGCCCCCAACAGCCTTTTTTTTCATAACACTTTAACCAGAGTGACGGGAGAGCGGCATTTCAGAAAACGTGCTTATCTCGGCGAGAAAAAGCGATTTCGGCAATAAAATTTAAAACGCGTGTAAAACATAAACCAAACGATGAAATTGGTTATTTCTTCATGTATAATGATCAACTCGATACTCCCTAGCCCCCAACAGCCTTTTTTTTCATAACACTTTAACCAGAGTGACGGGAGAGCGGCATTTCAGAAAACGTGCTTATCTCGGCGAGAAAAAGCGATTTCGGCAATAAAATTTAAAACGCGTGTAAAACATAAACCAAACGATGAAATTGGTTATTTCTTCATGTATAATGATCAACTCGATACTCCCTAGCCCCCAACAGCCTTTTTTTTCATAACACTTTAACCAGAGTGACGGGAGAGCGGCATTTCAGAAAACGTGCTTATCTCGGCGAGAAAAAGCGATTTCGGCAATAAAATTTAAAACGCGTGTAAAACATAAACCAAACGATGAAATTGGTTATTTCTTCATGTATAATGATCAACTCGATACTCCCTAGCCCCCAACAGCCTTTTTTTTCATAACACTTTAACCAGAGTGACGGGAGAGCGGCATTTCAGAAAACGTGCTTATCTCGGCGAGAAAAAGCGATTTCGGCAATAAAATTTAAAACGCGTGTAAAACATAAACCAAACGATGAAATTGGTTATTTCTTCATGTATAATGATCAACTCGATACTCCCTAGCCCCCAACAGCCTTTTTTTTCATAACACTTTAACCAGAGTGACGGGAGAGCGGCATTTCAGAAAACGTGCTTATCTCGGCGAGAAAAGCGATTTCGGCAATAACAATTTAAAACGCGTGTAAAACATAAACCAAACGATGAAATTGGTTATTTCTTCATGTATAATGATCAACTCGATACTCCTAGCCCCCAACAGCCTTTTTTTTCATAACACTTTAACCAGAGTGACGGAGAGCGGCATTTTCAGAAAACGTGCTTATCTCGGCGAGAAAAAGCGATTTCGGGCAATAAAATTTAAAACGCGTGTAAAACATAAACCAAACGATGAAATTGGTTATTTCTTCATGTATAATGATCAACTCGATACTCCCTAGCCCCCAACAGCCTTTTTTTTCATAACACTTTAACCAGAGTGACGGGAGAGCGGCATTTCAGAAAACGTGCTTATCTCGGCGAGAAAAAGCGATTTCGGCAATAAAATTTAAAACGCGTGTAAAACATAAACCAAACGATGAAATTGGTTATTTCTTCATGTATAATGATCAACTCGATACTCCCTAGCCCCCAACAGCCTTTTTTTTCATAACACTTTAACCAGAGTGACGGGAGAGCGGCATTTCAGAAAACGTGCTTATCTCGGCGAGAAAAAGCGATTTCGGCAATAAAATTTAAAACGCGTGTAAAACATAAACCAAACGATGAAATTGGTTATTTCTTCATGTATAATGATCAACTCGATACTCCCTAGCCCCCAACAGCCTTTTTTTTCATAACACTTTAACCAGAGTGACGGGAGAGCGGCATTTCAGAAAACGTGCTTATCTCGGCGAGAAAAAGCGATTTCGGCAATAAAATTTAAAACGCGTGTAAAACATAAACCAAACGATGAAATTGGTTATTTCTTCATGTATAATGATCAACTCGATACTCCCTAGCCCCCAACAGCCTTTTTTTTCATAACACTTTAACCAGAGTGACGGGAGAGCGGCATTTCAGAAAACGTGCTTATCTCGGCGAGAAAAAGCGATTTCGGCAATAAAATTTAAAACGCGTGTAAAACATAAACCAAACGATGAAATTGGTTATTTCTTCATGTATAATGATCAACTCGATACTCCCTAGCCCCCAACAGCCTTTTTTTTCATAACACTTTAACCAGAGTGACGGGAGAGCGGCATTTCAGAAAACGTGCTTATCTCGGCGAGAAAAAGCGATTTCGGCAATAAAATTTAAAACGCGTGTAAAACATAAACCAAACGATGAAATTGGTTATTTCTTCATGTATAATGATCAACTCGATACTCCCTAGCCCCCAACAGCCTTTTTTTTCATAACACTTTAACCAGAGTGACGGGAGAGCGGCATTTCAGAAAACGTGCTTATCTCGGCGAGAAAAAGCGATTTCGGCAATAAAATTTAAAACGCGTGTAAAACATAAACCAAACGATGAAATTGGTTATTTCTTCATGTATAATGATCAACTCGATACTCCCTAGCCCCCAACAGCCTTTTTTTTCATAACACTTTAACCAGAGTGACGGGAGAGCGGCATTTCAGAAAACGTGCTTATCTCGGCGAGAAAAAGCGATTTCGGCAATAAAATTTAAAACGCGTGTAAAACATAAACCAAACGATGAAATTGGTTATTTCTTCATGTATAATGATCAACTCGATACTCCCTAGCCCCCAACAGCCTTTTTTTTCATAACACTTTAACCAGAGTGACGGGAGAGCGGCATTTCAGAAAACGTGCTTATCTCGGCGAGAAAAAGCGATTTCGGCAATAAAATTTAAAACGCGTGTAAAACATAAACCAAACGATGAAATTGGTTATTTCTTCATGTATAATGATCAACTCGATACTCCCTAGCCCCCAACAGCCTTTTTTTTCATAACACTTTAACCAGAGTGACGGGAGAGCGGCATTTCAGAAAACGTGCTTATCTCGGCGAGAAAAAGCGATTTCGGCAATAAAATTTAAAACGCGTGTAAAACATAAACCAAACGATGAAATTGGTTATTTCTTCATGTATAATGATCAACTCGATACTCCCTAGCCCCCAACAGCCTTTTTTTTCATAACACTTTAACCAGAGTGACGGGAGAGCGGCATTTCAGAAAACGTGCTTATCTCGGCGAGAAAAAGCGATTTCGGCAATAAAATTTAAAACGCGTGTAAAACATAAACCAAACGATGAAATTGGTTATTTCTTCATGTATAATGATCAACTCGATACTCCCTAGCCCCCAACAGCCTTTTTTTTCATAACACTTTAACCAGAGTGACGGGAGAGCGGCATTTCAGAAAACGTGCTTATCTCGGCGAGAAAAAGCGATTTCGGCAATAAAATTTAAAACGCGTGTAAAACATAAACCAAACGATGAAATTGGTTATTTCTTCATGTATAATGATCAACTCGATACTCCCTAGCCCCCAACAGCCTTTTTTTTCATAACACTTTAACCAGAGTGACGGGAGAGCGGCATTTCAGAAAACGTGCTTATCTCGGCGAGAAAAAGCGATTTCGGCAATAAAATTTAAAACGCGTGTAAAACATAAACCAAACGATGAAATTGGTTATTTCTTCATGTATAATGATCAACTCGATACTCCCTAGCCCCCAACAGCCTTTTTTTTCATAACACTTTAACCAGAGTGACGGGAGAGCGGCATTTCAGAAAACGTGCTTATCTCGGCGAGAAAAAGCGATTTCGGCAATAAAATTTAAAACGCGTGTAAAACATAAACCAAACGATGAAATTGGTTATTTCTTCATGTATAATGATCAACTCGATACTCCCTAGCCCCCAACAGCCTTTTTTTTCATAACACTTTAACCAGAGTGACGGGAGAGCGGCATTTCAGAAAACGTGCTTATCTCGGCGAGAAAAAGCGATTTCGGCAATAAAATTTAAAACGCGTGTAAAACATAAACCAAACGATGAAATTGGTTATTTCTTCATGTATAATGATCAACTCGATACTCCCTAGCCCCCAACAGCCTTTTTTTTCATAACACTTTAACCAGAGTGACGGGAGAGCGGCATTTCAGAAAACGTGCTTATCTCGGCGAGAAAAAGCGATTTCGGCAATAAAATTTAAAACGCGTGTAAAACATAAACCAAACGATGAAATTGGTTATTTCTTCATGTATAATGATCAACTCGATACTCCCTAGCCCCCAACAGCCTTTTTTTTCATAACACTTTAACCAGAGTGACGGGAGAGCGGCATTTCAGAAAACGTGCTTATCTCGGCGAGAAAAAGCGATTTCGGCAATAAAATTTAAAACGCGTGTAAAACATAAACCAAACGATGAAATTGGTTATTTCTTCATGTATAATGATCAACTCGATACTCCCTAGCCCCCAACAGCCTTTTTTTTCATAACACTTTAACCAGAGTGACGGGAGAGCGGCATTTCAGAAAACGTGCTTATCTCGGCGAGAAAAAGCGATTTCGGCAATAAAATTTAAAACGCGTGTAAAACATAAACCAAACGATGAAATTGGTTATTTCTTCATGTATAATGATCAACTCGATACTCCCTAGCCCCCAACAGCCTTTTTTTTCATAACACTTTAACCAGAGTGACGGGAGAGCGGCATTTCAGAAAACGTGCTTATCTCGGCGAGAAAAAGCGATTTCGGCAATAAAATTTAAAACGCGTGTAAAACATAAACCAAACGATGAAATTGGTTATTTCTTCATGTATAATGATCAACTCGATACTCCCTAGCCCCCAACAGCCTTTTTTTTCATAACACTTTAACCAGAGTGACGGGAGAGCGGCATTTCAGAAAACGTGCTTATCTCGGCGAGAAAAAGCGATTTCGGCAATAAAATTTAAAACGCGTGTAAAACATAAACCAAACGATGAAATTGGTTATTTCTTCATGTATAATGATCAACTCGATACTCCCTAGCCCCCAACAGCCTTTTTTTTCATAACACTTTAACCAGAGTGACGGGAGAGCGGCATTTCAGAAAACGTGCTTATCTCGGCGAGAAAAAGCGATTTCGGCAATAAAATTTAAAACGCGTGTAAAACATAAACCAAACGATGAAATTGGTTATTTCTTCATGTATAATGATCAACTCGATACTCCCTAGCCCCCAACAGCCTTTTTTTTCATAACACTTTAACCAGAGTGACGGGAGAGCGGCATTTCAGAAAACGTGCTTATCTCGGCGAGAAAAAGCGATTTCGGCAATAAAATTTAAAACGCGTGTAAAACATAAACCAAACGATGAAATTGGTTATTTCTTCATGTATAATGATCAACTCGATACTCCCTAGCCCCCAACAGCCTTTTTTTTCATAACACTTTAACCAGAGTGACGGGAGAGCGGCATTTCAGAAAACGTGCTTATCTCGGCGAGAAAAAGCGATTTCGGCAATAAAATTTAAAACGCGTGTAAAACATAAACCAAACGATGAAATTGGTTATTTCTTCATGTATAATGATCAACTCGATACTCCCTAGCCCCCAACAGCCTTTTTTTTCATAACACTTTAACCAGAGTGACGGGAGAGCGGCATTTCAGAAAACGTGCTTATCTCGGCGAGAAAAAGCGATTTCGGCAATAAAATTTAAAACGCGTGTAAAACATAAACCAAACGATGAAATTGGTTATTTCTTCATGTATAATGATCAACTCGATACTCCCTAGCCCCCAACAGCCTTTTTTTTCATAACACTTTAACCAGAGTGACGGGAGAGCGGCATTTCAGAAAACGTGCTTATCTCGGCGAGAAAAAGCGATTTCGGCAATAAAATTTAAAACGCGTGTAAAACATAAACCAAACGATGAAATTGGTTATTTCTTCATGTATAATGATCAACTCGATACTCCCTAGCCCCCAACAGCCTTTTTTTTCATAACACTTTAACCAGAGTGACGGGAGAGCGGCATTTCAGAAAACGTGCTTATCTCGGCGAGAAAAAGCGATTTCGGCAATAAAATTTAAAACGCGTGTAAAACATAAACCAAACGATGAAATTGGTTATTTCTTCATGTATAATGATCAACTCGATACTCCCTAGCCCCCAACAGCCTTTTTTTTCATAACACTTTAACCAGAGTGACGGGAGAGCGGCATTTCAGAAAACGTGCTTATCTCGGCGAGAAAAAGCGATTTCGGCAATAAAATTTAAAACGCGTGTAAAACATAAACCAAACGATGAAATTGGTTATTTCTTCATGTATAATGATCAACTCGATACTCCCTAGCCCCCAACAGCCTTTTTTTTCATAACACTTTAACCAGAGTGACGGGAGAGCGGCATTTCAGAAAACGTGCTTATCTCGGCGAGAAAAAGCGATTTCGGCAATAAAATTTAAAACGCGTGTAAAACATAAACCAAACGATGAAATTGGTTATTTCTTCATGTATAATGATCAACTCGATACTCCCTAGCCCCCAACAGCCTTTTTTTTCATAACACTTTAACCAGAGTGACGGGAGAGCGGCATTTCAGAAAACGTGCTTATCTCGGCGAGAAAAAGCGATTTCGGCAATAAAATTTAAAACGCGTGTAAAACATAAACCAAACGATGAAATTGGTTATTTCTTCATGTATAATGATCAACTCGATACTCCCTAGCCCCCAACAGCCTTTTTTTTCATAACACTTTAACCAGAGTGACGGGAGAGCGGCATTTCAGAAAACGTGCTTATCTCGGCGAGAAAAAGCGATTTCGGCAATAAAATTTAAAACGCGTGTAAAACATAAACCAAACGATGAAATTGGTTATTTCTTCATGTATAATGATCAACTCGATACTCCCTAGCCCCCAACAGCCTTTTTTTTCATAACACTTTAACCAGAGTGACGGGAGAGCGGCATTTCAGAAAACGTGCTTATCTCGGCGAGAAAAAGCGATTTCGGCAATAAAATTTAAAACGCGTGTAAAACATAAACCAAACGATGAAATTGGTTATTTCTTCATGTATAATGATCAACTCGATACTCCCTAGCCCCCAACAGCCTTTTTTTTCATAACACTTTAACCAGAGTGACGGGAGAGCGGCATTTCAGAAAACGTGCTTATCTCGGCGAGAAAAAGCGATTTCGGCAATAAAATTTAAAACGCGTGTAAAACATAAACCAAACGATGAAATTGGTTATTTCTTCATGTATAATGATCAACTCGATACTCCCTAGCCCCCAACAGCCTTTTTTTTCATAACACTTTAACCAGAGTGACGGGAGAGCGGCATTTCAGAAAACGTGCTTATCTCGGCGAGAAAAAGCGATTTCGGCAATAAAATTTAAAACGCGTGTAAAACATAAACCAAACGATGAAATTGGTTATTTCTTCATGTATAATGATCAACTCGATACTCCCTAGCCCCCAACAGCCTTTTTTTTCATAACACTTTAACCAGAGTGACGGGAGAGCGGCATTTCAGAAAACGTGCTTATCTCGGCGAGAAAAAGCGATTTCGGCAATAAAATTTAAAACGCGTGTAAAACATAAACCAAACGATGAAATTGGTTATTTCTTCATGTATAATGATCAACTCGATACTCCCTAGCCCCCAACAGCCTTTTTTTTCATAACACTTTAACCAGAGTGACGGGAGAGCGGCATTTCAGAAAACGTGCTTATCTCGGCGAGAAAAAGCGATTTCGGCAATAAAATTTAAAACGCGTGTAAAACATAAACCAAACGATGAAATTGGTTATTTCTTCATGTATAATGATCAACTCGATACTCCCTAGCCCCCAACAGCCTTTTTTTTCATAACACTTTAACCAGAGTGACGGGAGAGCGGCATTTCAGAAAACGTGCTTATCTCGGCGAGAAAAAGCGATTTCGGCAATAAAATTTAAAACGCGTGTAAAACATAAACCAAACGATGAAATTGGTTATTTCTTCATGTATAATGATCAACTCGATACTCCCTAGCCCCCAACAGCCTTTTTTTTCATAACACTTTAACCAGAGTGACGGGAGAGCGGCATTTCAGAAAACGTGCTTATCTCGGCGAGAAAAAGCGATTTCGGCAATAAAATTTAAAACGCGTGTAAAACATAAACCAAACGATGAAATTGGTTATTTCTTCATGTATAATGATCAACTCGATACTCCCTAGCCCCCAACAGCCTTTTTTTTCATAACACTTTAACCAGAGTGACGGGAGAGCGGCATTTCAGAAAACGTGCTTATCTCGGCGAGAAAAAGCGATTTCGGCAATAAAATTTAAAACGCGTGTAAAACATAAACCAAACGATGAAATTGGTTATTTCTTCATGTATAATGATCAACTCGATACTCCCTAGCCCCCAACAGCCTTTTTTTTCATAACACTTTAACCAGAGTGACGGGAGAGCGGCATTTCAGAAAACGTGCTTATCTCGGCGAGAAAAAGCGATTTCGGCAATAAAATTTAAAACGCGTGTAAAACATAAACCAAACGATGAAATTGGTTATTTCTTCATGTATAATGATCAACTCGATACTCCCTAGCCCCCAACAGCCTTTTTTTTCATAACACTTTAACCAGAGTGACGGGAGAGCGGCATTTCAGAAAACGTGCTTATCTCGGCGAGAAAAAGCGATTTCGGCAATAAAATTTAAAACGCGTGTAAAACATAAACCAAACGATGAAATTGGTTATTTCTTCATGTATAATGATCAACTCGATACTCCCTAGCCCCCAACAGCCTTTTTTTTCATAACACTTTAACCAGAGTGACGGGAGAGCGGCATTTCAGAAAACGTGCTTATCTCGGCGAGAAAAAGCGATTTCGGCAATAAAATTTAAAACGCGTGTAAAACATAAACCAAACGATGAAATTGGTTATTTCTTCATGTATAATGATCAACTCGATACTCCCTAGCCCCCAACAGCCTTTTTTTTCATAACACTTTAACCAGAGTGACGGGAGAGCGGCATTTCAGAAAACGTGCTTATCTCGGCGAGAAAAAGCGATTTCGGCAATAAAATTTAAAACGCGTGTAAAACATAAACCAAACGATGAAATTGGTTATTTCTTCATGTATAATGATCAACTCGATACTCCCTAGCCCCCAACAGCCTTTTTTTTCATAACACTTTAACCAGAGTGACGGGAGAGCGGCATTTCAGAAAACGTGCTTATCTCGGCGAGAAAAAGCGATTTCGGCAATAAAATTTAAAACGCGTGTAAAACATAAACCAAACGATGAAATTGGTTATTTCTTCATGTATAATGATCAACTCGATACTCCCTAGCCCCCAACAGCCTTTTTTTTCATAACACTTTAACCAGAGTGACGGGAGAGCGGCATTTCAGAAAACGTGCTTATCTCGGCGAGAAAAAGCGATTTCGGCAATAAAATTTAAAACGCGTGTAAAACATAAACCAAACGATGAAATTGGTTATTTCTTCATGTATAATGATCAACTCGATACTCCCTAGCCCCCAACAGCCTTTTTTTTCATAACACTTTAACCAGAGTGACGGGAGAGCGGCATTTCAGAAAACGTGCTTATCTCGGCGAGAAAAAGCGATTTCGGCAATAAAATTTAAAACGCGTGTAAAACATAAACCAAACGATGAAATTGGTTATTTCTTCATGTATAATGATCAACTCGATACTCCCTAGCCCCCAACAGCCTTTTTTTTCATAACACTTTAACCAGAGTGACGGGAGAGCGGCATTTCAGAAAACGTGCTTATCTCGGCGAGAAAAAGCGATTTCGGCAATAAAATTTAAAACGCGTGTAAAACATAAACCAAACGATGAAATTGGTTATTTCTTCATGTATAATGATCAACTCGATACTCCCTAGCCCCCAACAGCCTTTTTTTTCATAACACTTTAACCAGAGTGACGGGAGAGCGGCATTTCAGAAAACGTGCTTATCTCGGCGAGAAAAAGCGATTTCGGCAATAAAATTTAAAACGCGTGTAAAACATAAACCAAACGATGAAATTGGTTATTTCTTCATGTATAATGATCAACTCGATACTCCCTAGCCCCCAACAGCCTTTTTTTTCATAACACTTTAACCAGAGTGACGGGAGAGCGGCATTTCAGAAAACGTGCTTATCTCGGCGAGAAAAAGCGATTTCGGCAATAAAATTTAAAACGCGTGTAAAACATAAACCAAACGATGAAATTGGTTATTTCTTCATGTATAATGATCAACTCGATACTCCCTAGCCCCCAACAGCCTTTTTTTTCATAACACTTTAACCAGAGTGACGGGAGAGCGGCATTTCAGAAAACGTGCTTATCTCGGCGAGAAAAAGCGATTTCGGCAATAAAATTTAAAACGCGTGTAAAACATAAACCAAACGATGAAATTGGTTATTTCTTCATGTATAATGATCAACTCGATACTCCCTAGCCCCCAACAGCCTTTTTTTTCATAACACTTTAACCAGAGTGACGGGAGAGCGGCATTTCAGAAAACGTGCTTATCTCGGCGAGAAAAAGCGATTTCGGCAATAAAATTTAAAACGCGTGTAAAACATAAACCAAACGATGAAATTGGTTATTTCTTCATGTATAATGATCAACTCGATACTCCCTAGCCCCCAACAGCCTTTTTTTTCATAACACTTTAACCAGAGTGACGGGAGAGCGGCATTTCAGAAAACGTGCTTATCTCGGCGAGAAAAAGCGATTTCGGCAATAAAATTTAAAACGCGTGTAAAACATAAACCAAACGATGAAATTGGTTATTTCTTCATGTATAATGATCAACTCGATACTCCCTAGCCCCCAACAGCCTTTTTTTTCATAACACTTTAACCAGAGTGACGGGAGAGCGGCATTTCAGAAAACGTGCTTATCTCGGCGAGAAAAAGCGATTTCGGCAATAAAATTTAAAACGCGTGTAAAACATAAACCAAACGATGAAATTGGTTATTTCTTCATGTATAATGATCAACTCGATACTCCCTAGCCCCCAACAGCCTTTTTTTTCATAACACTTTAACCAGAGTGACGGGAGAGCGGCATTTCAGAAAACGTGCTTATCTCGGCGAGAAAAAGCGATTTCGGCAATAAAATTTAAAACGCGTGTAAAACATAAACCAAACGATGAAATTGGTTATTTCTTCATGTATAATGATCAACTCGATACTCCCTAGCCCCCAACAGCCTTTTTTTTCATAACACTTTAACCAGAGTGACGGGAGAGCGGCATTTCAGAAAACGTGCTTATCTCGGCGAGAAAAAGCGATTTCGGCAATAAAATTTAAAACGCGTGTAAAACATAAACCAAACGATGAAATTGGTTATTTCTTCATGTATAATGATCAACTCGATACTCCCTAGCCCCCAACAGCCTTTTTTTTCATAACACTTTAACCAGAGTGACGGGAGAGCGGCATTTCAGAAAACGTGCTTATCTCGGCGAGAAAAAGCGATTTCGGCAATAAAATTTAAAACGCGTGTAAAACATAAACCAAACGATGAAATTGGTTATTTCTTCATGTATAATGATCAACTCGATACTCCCTAGCCCCCAACAGCCTTTTTTTTCATAACACTTTAACCAGAGTGACGGGAGAGCGGCATTTCAGAAAACGTGCTTATCTCGGCGAGAAAAAGCGATTTCGGCAATAAAATTTAAAACGCGTGTAAAACATAAACCAAACGATGAAATTGGTTATTTCTTCATGTATAATGATCAACTCGATACTCCCTAGCCCCCAACAGCCTTTTTTTTCATAACACTTTAACCAGAGTGACGGGAGAGCGGCATTTCAGAAAACGTGCTTATCTCGGCGAGAAAAAGCGATTTCGGCAATAAAATTTAAAACGCGTGTAAAACATAAACCAAACGATGAAATTGGTTATTTCTTCATGTATAATGATCAACTCGATACTCCCTAGCCCCCAACAGCCTTTTTTTTCATAACACTTTAACCAGAGTGACGGGAGAGCGGCATTTCAGAAAACGTGCTTATCTCGGCGAGAAAAAGCGATTTCGGCAATAAAATTTAAAACGCGTGTAAAACATAAACCAAACGATGAAATTGGTTATTTCTTCATGTATAATGATCAACTCGATACTCCCTAGCCCCCAACAGCCTTTTTTTTCATAACACTTTAACCAGAGTGACGGGAGAGCGGCATTTCAGAAAACGTGCTTATCTCGGCGAGAAAAAGCGATTTCGGCAATAAAATTTAAAACGCGTGTAAAACATAAACCAAACGATGAAATTGGTTATTTCTTCATGTATAATGATCAACTCGATACTCCCTAGCCCCCAACAGCCTTTTTTTTCATAACACTTTAACCAGAGTGACGGGAGAGCGGCATTTCAGAAAACGTGCTTATCTCGGCGAGAAAAAGCGATTTCGGCAATAAAATTTAAAACGCGTGTAAAACATAAACCAAACGATGAAATTGGTTATTTCTTCATGTATAATGATCAACTCGATACTCCCTAGCCCCCAACAGCCTTTTTTTTCATAACACTTTAACCAGAGTGACGGGAGAGCGGCATTTCAGAAAACGTGCTTATCTCGGCGAGAAAAAGCGATTTCGGCAATAAAATTTAAAACGCGTGTAAAACATAAACCAAACGATGAAATTGGTTATTTCTTCATGTATAATGATCAACTCGATACTCCCTAGCCCCCAACAGCCTTTTTTTTCATAACACTTTAACCAGAGTGACGGGAGAGCGGCATTTCAGAAAACGTGCTTATCTCGGCGAGAAAAAGCGATTTCGGCAATAAAATTTAAAACGCGTGTAAAACATAAACCAAACGATGAAATTGGTTATTTCTTCATGTATAATGATCAACTCGATACTCCCTAGCCCCCAACAGCCTTTTTTTTCATAACACTTTAACCAGAGTGACGGGAGAGCGGCATTTCAGAAAACGTGCTTATCTCGGCGAGAAAAAGCGATTTCGGCAATAAAATTTAAAACGCGTGTAAAACATAAACCAAACGATGAAATTGGTTATTTCTTCATGTATAATGATCAACTCGATACTCCCTAGCCCCCAACAGCCTTTTTTTTCATAACACTTTAACCAGAGTGACGGGAGAGCGGCATTTCAGAAAACGTGCTTATCTCGGCGAGAAAAAGCGATTTCGGCAATAAAATTTAAAACGCGTGTAAAACATAAACCAAACGATGAAATTGGTTATTTCTTCATGTATAATGATCAACTCGATACTCCCTAGCCCCCAACAGCCTTTTTTTTCATAACACTTTAACCAGAGTGACGGGAGAGCGGCATTTCAGAAAACGTGCTTATCTCGGCGAGAAAAAGCGATTTCGGCAATAAAATTTAAAACGCGTGTAAAACATAAACCAAACGATGAAATTGGTTATTTCTTCATGTATAATGATCAACTCGATACTCCCTAGCCCCCAACAGCCTTTTTTTTCATAACACTTTAACCAGAGTGACGGGAGAGCGGCATTTCAGAAAACGTGCTTATCTCGGCGAGAAAAAGCGATTTCGGCAATAAAATTTAAAACGCGTGTAAAACATAAACCAAACGATGAAATTGGTTATTTCTTCATGTATAATGATCAACTCGATACTCCCTAGCCCCCAACAGCCTTTTTTTTCATAACACTTTAACCAGAGTGACGGGAGAGCGGCATTTCAGAAAACGTGCTTATCTCGGCGAGAAAAAGCGATTTCGGCAATAAAATTTAAAACGCGTGTAAAACATAAACCAAACGATGAAATTGGTTATTTCTTCATGTATAATGATCAACTCGATACTCCCTAGCCCCCAACAGCCTTTTTTTTCATAACACTTTAACCAGAGTGACGGGAGAGCGGCATTTCAGAAAACGTGCTTATCTCGGCGAGAAAAAGCGATTTCGGCAATAAAATTTAAAACGCGTGTAAAACATAAACCAAACGATGAAATTGGTTATTTCTTCATGTATAATGATCAACTCGATACTCCCTAGCCCCCAACAGCCTTTTTTTTCATAACACTTTAACCAGAGTGACGGGAGAGCGGCATTTCAGAAAACGTGCTTACTCTCGGCGAGAAAAAGCGATTTCGGCAATAAAATTTAAAACGCGTGTAAAACATAAACCAAACGATGAAATTGGTTATTTCTTCATGTATAATGATCAACTCGATACTCCCTAGCCCCCAACAGCCTTTTTTTTCATAACACTTTAACCAGAGTGACGGGAGAGCGGCATTTCAGAAAACGTGCTTATCTCGGCGAGAAAAAGCGATTTCGGCAATAAAATTTAAAACGCGTGTAAAACATAAACCAAACGATGAAATTGGTTATTTCTTCATGTATAATGATCAACTCGATACTCCCTAGCCCCCAACAGCCTTTTTTTTCATAACACTTTAACCAGAGTGACGGGAGAGCGGCATTTCAGAAAACGTGCTTATCTCGGCGAGAAAAAGCGATTTCGGCAATAAAATTTAAAACGCGTGTAAAACATAAACCAAACGATGAAATTGGTTATTTATGTATAATGATCAACTCGATACTCCCTAGCCCCCAACAGCCTTTTTTTTCATAACACTTTAACCAGAGTGACGGGAGAGCGGCATTTCAGAAAACGTGCTTATCTCGGCGAGAAAAAGCGATTTCGGCAATAAAATTTAAAACGCGTGTAAAACATAAACCAAACGATGAAATTGGTTATTTCTTCATGTATAATGATCAACTCGATACTCCCTAGCCCCCAACAGCCTTTTTTTTCATAACACTTTAACCAGAGTGACGGGAGAGCGGCATTTCAGAAAACGTGCTTATCTCGGCGAGAAAAAGCGATTTCGGCAATAAAATTTAAAACGCGTGTAAAACATAAACCAAACGATGAAATTGGTTATTTCTTCATGTATAATGATCAACTCGATACTCCCTAGCCCCCAACAGCCTTTTTTTTTCATAACACTTTAACCAGAGTGACGGGAGAGCGGCATTTCAGAAAACGTGCTTATCTCGGCGAGAAAAAGCGATTTCGGCAATAAAATTTAAAACGCGTGTAAAACATAAACCAAACCTTTTTTTTCATAACACTTTAACCAGAGTGACGGGAGAGCGGCATTTCAGAAAACGTGCTTATCTCGGCGAGAAAAAGCGATTTCGGCAATAAAATTTAAAACGCGTGTAAAACATAAACCAAACGATGAAATTGGTTATTTCTTCATGTATAATGATCAACTCGATACTCCCTAGCCCCCAACAGCCTTTTTTTTCATAACACTTTAACCAGAGTGACGGGAGAGCGGCATTTCAGAAAACGTGCTTATCTCGGCGAGAAAAAGCGATTTCGGCAATAAAATTTAAAACGCGTGTAAAACATAAACCAAACCTTTTTTTTTCATAACACTTTAACCAGAGTGACGGGAGAGCGGCATTTCAGAAAACGTGCTTATCTCGGCGAGAAAAAGCGATTTCGGCAATAAAATTTAAAACGCGTGTAAAACATAAACCAAACGATGAAATTGGTTATTTCTTCATGTATAATGATCAACTCGATACTCCCTAGCCCCCAACAGCCTTTTTTTTCATAACACTTTAACCAGAGTGACGGGAGAGCGGCATTTCAGAAAACGTGCTTATCTCGGCGAGAAAAAGCGATTTCGGCAATAAAATTTAAAACGCGTGTAAAACATAAACCAAACGATGAAATTGGTTATTTCTTCATGTATAATGATCAACTCGATACTCCCTAGCCCCCAACAGCCTTTTTTTTCATAACACTTTAACCAGAGGGACGGGAGAGCGGCATTTCAGAAAACGTGCTTATCTCGGCGAGAAAAAGCGATTTCGGCAATAAAATTTAAAACGCGTGTAAAACATAAACCAAACGATGAAATTGGTTATTTCTTCATGTATAATGATCAACTCGATACTCCCTAGCCCCCAACAGCCTTTTTTTCATAACACTTTAACCAGAGTGACGGGAGAGCGGCATTTCAGAAAACGTGCTTATCTCGGCGAGAAAAAGCGATTTTGGCAATAAAATTTAAAACGCGTGTAAAACATAAACCAAACGATGAAATTGGTTATTTCTTCATGTATAATGATCAACTCGATACTCCCTAGCCCCCAAAAGCCTTTTTTTTCATAACACTTTAACCAGAGGGACGGGAGAGCGGCATTTCAGAAAACGTGCTTATCTCGGCGAGAAAAAGCGATTTCGGCAATAAAATTTAAAACGCGTGTAAAACATAAACCAAACGATGAAATTGGTTATTTCTTCATGTATAATGATCAACTCGAGTCGAGCTCCAGGGAGAGAGGCTGATTTTTCGCTTTTTGAGGCCGACCGACGAACCGGCGCGGGGCGGACTCAAAAGCCCGCAGAGCCGTAGGCACTTAGAAAAGTTTCGCCTTTGGCTTTGAGCTCCAGGGGGAGAGGCTGGTTTTGCGTTATTTTAGGCCGGCTGGAGAACCGGCGCGGGTCGGACGCACAATCCCCGCAGAGCCGTGGGCACTTAGAAAATTTTTGCCAAGTTGGCTCTGAGCGCCTGGTACCTAATATGGAAGTATAGAGGCCGACTTTCGGGCAAGATCACGCCGCGTTAGGCTTCCAGGACCCCGGCTAAGCAATTTTACCGGGCCGCCCGGTTCTTTTTTTGAACCAGCCCGGTTCTTTTTACACTTCCAGCTGGAGCTCAGCAGCGGCTTTTTGCGCAAGATCACGCCGGGTTAGGCTTCCAGGACCTCGGCTAAGCAATTCTACCGGGCCGCCCGGTTCTTTTTTTGAACCAGCCCGGTTCTTATTACACTTCCAGCTGGAGCTCACGAGCGGCTTTTTGGACAAGATCACGCCGTGTTAGGCTTCCAGAGCCCCGGCTAAGCAATTTTACCGGCCCGCCCGGTTCTTTTTTTTAACCAGCCCGGTTCTTTTTACACTTCCAGCTGGAGCTCAGCAGCGGGTTTTTGGACAAGATCACGCCGTGTTAGGCTTCCAGAGCCCCGGCTAAGCAATTTTACAGGGTCGCCCGGTTCTTTTTTTTAACCAGCCCGGTTTTTTTTACACTTCCAGCTGGAGCTCAGCAGCGGCTTTTTGCACAGTATCACGCCGGGTTAGGCTTCCAGAGCCCCGGCTAAGCAATTTTACCGGGCCGCCCGGTTCTTTTTTTTAACCAGCCCGGTTCTTTTTACACTTCCAGCTGGAGCTCAGCAGCGGCTTTTTGGACAAGATCACGCAGTGTTAGGCTTCCAGAGCCCCGGCTAAGCAATTTTACCGGGTCGCCCGGTTCTTTTTTTTAACCAGCCCGGTTCTTTTTACACTTCCAGCTGGAGCTCAGCAGCGGCTTTTTGGACAAGATCACGCCGTGTTAGGCTTCCAGAGCCCCGGCTAAGAAATTTTACCGGGTCGCCCGGTTCTTTTTTTAACCAGCCCGGTTCTTTTTACACTTCCAGCTGGAGCTGAGCATCGTGTAAAACATAAACCAAACGATGAAATTGGTTATTTCTTCATGTATAATGATCAACTCGATACTCCTTAGCCCCCAACAGCCTTTTTTTTCATAACACTTTAACCAGAGTGACGGGAGAGCGGCATTTCAGAAAACGTGCTTATCTCGGCGAGAAAAAGCGATTTCGGCAATAAAATTTAAAACGCGTGTAAAACATAAATCAAACGATGAAATTGGTTATTTCTTCATGTATAATGATCAACTCGATACTCCCTAGCCCCCAACATCCTTTTTTTTCATAACACTTTAACCAGAGTGACGGGAGAGCGGCATTTCAGAAAACGTGCTTATCTCGGCGAGAAAAAGCGATTTCGGCAATAAAATTTAAAACGCGTGTAAAACATAAACCAAACGATGAAATTGGTTATTTCTTCATGTATAATGATCAACTCGATACTCCCTAGCCCCCAACAGCCTTTTTTTTCATAACACTTTAACCAGAGTGACGGGAGAGCGGCATTTCAGAAAACGTGCTTATCTCGGCGAGAAAAAGCGATTTCGGCAATAAAATTTAAAACGCGTGTAAAACATAAACCAAACGATGAAATTGGTTATTTCTTCATGTATAATGATCAACTCGATACTCCCTAGCCCCCAACAGCCTTTTTTTTCATAACACTTTAACCAGAGTGACGGGAGAGCGGCATTTCAGAAAACGTGCTTATCTCGGCGAGAAAAAGCGATTTCGGCAATAAAATTTAAAACGCGTGTAAAACATAAACCAAACGATGAAATTGGTTATTTCTTTATGTATAATGATCAACAAACGATGAAATTGGTTATTTCTTCATGTATAATGATCAACTCGATACTCCCTAGCCCCCAACAGCCTTTTTTTTCATAACACTTTAACCAGAGTGACGGGAGAGCGGCATTTCAGAAAACGTGCTTATCTCGGCGAGAAAAAGCGATTTCGGCAATAAAATTTAAAACGCGTGTAAAACATAAACCAAACGATGAAATTGGTTATTTCTTCATGTATAATGATCAACTCGATACTCCCTAGCCCCCAACAGCCTTTTTTTTCATAACACTTTAACCAGAGTGACGGGAGAGCGGCATTTCAGAAAACGTGCTTATCTCGGCGAGAAAAAGCGATTTCGGCAATAAAATTTAAAACGCGTGTAAAACATAAACCAAACGATGAAATTGGTTATTTCTTCATGTATAATGATCAACTCGATACTCCCTAGCCCCCAACAGCCTTTTTTTTCATAACACTTTAACCAGAGTGACGGGAGAGCGGCATTTCAGAAAACGTGCTTATCTCGGCGAGAAAAAGCGATTTCGGCAATAAAATTTAAAACGCGTGTAAAACATAAACCAAACGATGAAATTGGTTATTTCTTCATGTATAATGATCAACTCGATACTCCCTAGCCCCCAACAGCCTTTTTTTTCATAACACTTTAACCAGAGTGACGGGAGAGCGGCATTTCAGAAAACGTGCTTATCTCGGCGAGAAAAAGCGATTTCGGCAATAAAATTTAAAACGCGTGTAAAACATAAACCAAACGATGAAATTGGTTATTTCTTCATGTATAATGATCAACTCGATACTCCCTAGCCCCCAACAGCCTTTTTTTTCATAACACTTTAACCAGAGTGACGGGAGAGCGGCATTTCAGAAAACGTGCTTATCTCGGCGAGAAAAAGCGATTTCGGCAATAAAATTTAAAACGCGTGTAAAACATAAACCAAACGATGAAATTGGTTATTTCTTCATGTATAATGATCAACTCGATACTCCCTAGCCCCCAACAGCCTTTTTTTTCATAACACTTTAACCAGAGTGACGGGAGAGCGGCATTTCAGAAAACGTGCTTATCTCGGCGAGAAAAAGCGATTTCGGCAATAAAATTTAAAACGCGTGTAAAACATAAACCAAACGATGAAATTGGTTATTTCTTCATGTATAATGATCAACTCGATACTCCCTAGCCCCCAACAGCCTTTTTTTTCATAACACTTTAACCAGAGTGACGGGAGAGCGGCATTTCAGAAAACGTGCTTATCTCGGCGAGAAAAAGCGATTTCGGCAATAAAATTTAAAACGCGTGTAAAACATAAACCAAACGATGAAATTGGTTATTTCTTCATGTATAATGATCAACTCGATACTCCCTAGCCCCCAACAGCCTTTTTTTTCATAACACTTTAACCAGAGTGACGGGAGAGCGGCATTTCAGAAAACGTGCTTATCTCGGCGAGAAAAAGCGATTTCGGCAATAAAATTTAAAACGCGTGTAAAACATAAACCAAACGATGAAATTGGTTATTTCTTCATGTATAATGATCAACTCGATACTCCCTAGCCCCCAACAGCCTTTTTTTTCATAACACTTTAACCAGAGTGACGGGAGAGCGGCATTTCAGAAAACGTGCTTATCTCGGCGAGAAAAAGCGATTTCGGCAATAAAATTTAAAACGCGTGTAAAACATAAACCAAACGATGAAATTGGTTATTTCTTCATGTATAATGATCAACTCGATACTCCCTAGCCCCCAACAGCCTTTTTTTTCATAACACTTTAACCAGAGTGACGGGAGAGCGGCATTTCAGAAAACGTGCTTATCTCGGCGAGAAAAAGCGATTTCGGCAATAAAATTTAAAACGCGTGTAAAACATAAACCAAACGATGAAATTGGTTATTTCTTCATGTATAATGATCAACTCGATACTCCCTAGCCCCCAACAGCCTTTTTTTTCATAACACTTTAACCAGAGTGACGGGAGAGCGGCATTTCAGAAAACGTGCTTATCTCGGCGAGAAAAAGCGATTTCGGCAATAAAATTTAAAACGCGTGTAAAACATAAACCAAACGATGAAATTGGTTATTTCTTCATGTATAATGATCAACTCGATACTCCCTAGCCCCCAACAGCCTTTTTTTTCATAACACTTTAACCAGAGTGACGGGAGAGCGGCATTTCAGAAAACGTGCTTATCTCGGCGAGAAAAAGCGATTTCGGCAATAAAATTTAAAACGCGTGTAAAACATAAACCAAACGATGAAATTGGTTATTTCTTCATGTATAATGATCAACTCGATACTCCCTAGCCCCCAACAGCCTTTTTTTTTCATAACACTTTAACCAGAGTGACGGGAGAGCGGCATTTCAGAAAACGTGCTTATCTCGGCGAGAAAAAGCGATTTCGGCAATAAAATTTAAAACGCGTGTAAAACATAAACCAAACGATGAAATTGGTTATTTCTTCATGTATAATGATCAACTCGATACTCCCTAGCCCCCAACAGCCTTTTTTTTCATAACACTTTAACCAGAGTGACGGGAGAGCGGCATTTCAGAAAACGTGCTTATCTCGGCGAGAAAAAGCGATTTCGGCAATAAAATTTAAAACGCGTGTAAAACATAAACCAAACGATGAAATTGGTTATTTCTTCATGTATAATGATCAACTCGATACTCCCTAGCCCCCAACAGCCTTTTTTTTCATAACACTTTAACCAGAGTGACGGGAGAGCGGCATTTCAGAAAACGTGCTTATCTCGGCGAGAAAAAGCGATTTCGGCAATAAAATTTAAAACGCGTGTAAAACATAAACCAAACGATGAAATTGGTTATTTCTTCATGTATAATGATCAACTCGATACTCCCTAGCCCCCAACAGCCTTTTTTTTCATAACACTTTAACCAGAGTGACGGGAGAGCGGCATTTCAGAAAACGTGCTTATCTCGGCGAGAAAAAGCGATTTCGGCAATAAAATTTAAAACGCGTGTAAAACATAAACCAAACCTTTTTTTTTCATAACACTTTAACCAGAGTGACGGGAGAGCGGCATTTCAGAAAACGTGCTTATCTCGGCGAGAAAAAGCGATTTCGGCAATAAAATTTAAAACGCGTGTAAAACATAAACCAAACGATGAAATTGGTTATTTCTTCATGTATAATGATCAACTCGATACTCCCTAGCCCCCAACAGCCTTTTTTTTCATAACACTTTAACCAGAGTGACGGGAGAGCGGCATTTCAGAAAACGTGCTTATCTCGGCGAGAAAAAGCGATTTCGGCAATAAAATTTAAAACGCGTGTAAAACATAAACCAAACGATGAAATTGGTTATTTCTTCATGTATAATGATCAACTCGATACTCCCTAGCCCCCAACAGCCTTTTTTTTCATAACACTTTAACCAGAGGGACGGGAGAGCGGCATTTCAGAAAACGTGCTTATCTCGGCGAGAAAAAGCGATTTCGGCAATAAAATTTAAAACGCGTGTAAAACATAAACCAAACGATGAAATTGGTTATTTCTTCATGTATAATGATCAACTCGATACTCCCTAGCCCCCAACAGCCTTTTTTTCATAACACTTTAACCAGAGTGACGGGAGAGCGGCATTTCAGAAAACGTGCTTATCTCGGCGAGAAAAAGCGATTTTGGCAATAAAATTTAAAACGCGTGTAAAACATAAACCAAACGATGAAATTGGTTATTTCTTCATGTATAATGATCAACTCGATACTCCCTAGCCCCCAAAAGCCTTTTTTTTCATAACACTTTAACCAGAGGGACGGGAGAGCGGCATTTCAGAAAACGTGCTTATCTCGGCGAGAAAAAGCGATTTCGGCAATAAAATTTAAAACGCGTGTAAAACATAAACCAAACGATGAAATTGGTTATTTCTTCATGTATAATGATCAACTCGAGTCGAGCTCCAGGGAGAGAGGCTGATTTTTCGCTTTTTGAGGCCGACCGACGAACCGGCGCGGGGCGGACTCAAAAGCCCGCAGAGCCGTAGGCACTTAGAAAAGTTTCGCCTTTGGCTTTGAGCTCCAGGGGGAGAGGCTGGTTTTGCGTTATTTTAGGCCGGCTGGAGAACCGGCGCGGGTCGGACGCACAATCCCCGCAGAGCCGTGGGCACTTAGAAAATTTTTGCCAAGTTGGCTCTGAGCGCCTGGTACCTAATATGGAAGTATAGAGGCCGACTTTCGGGCAAGATCACGCCGCGTTAGGCTTCCAGGACCCCGGCTAAGCAATTTTACCGGGCCGCCCGGTTCTTTTTTTGAACCAGCCCGGTTCTTTTTACACTTCCAGCTGGAGCTCAGCAGCGGCTTTTTGCGCAAGATCACGCCGGGTTAGGCTTCCAGGACCTCGGCTAAGCAATTCTACCGGGCCGCCCGGTTCTTTTTTTGAACCAGCCCGGTTCTTATTACACTTCCAGCTGGAGCTCACGAGCGGCTTTTTGGACAAGATCACGCCGTGTTAGGCTTCCAGAGCCCCGGCTAAGCAATTTTACCGGCCCGCCCGGTTCTTTTTTTTAACCAGCCCGGTTCTTTTTACACTTCCAGCTGGAGCTCAGCAGCGGGTTTTTGGACAAGATCACGCCGTGTTAGGCTTCCAGAGCCCCGGCTAAGCAATTTTACAGGGTCGCCCGGTTCTTTTTTTTAACCAGCCCGGTTTTTTTTACACTTCCAGCTGGAGCTCAGCAGCGGCTTTTTGCACAGTATCACGCCGGGTTAGGCTTCCAGAGCCCCGGCTAAGCAATTTTACCGGGCCGCCCGGTTCTTTTTTTTAACCAGCCCGGTTCTTTTTACACTTCCAGCTGGAGCTCAGCAGCGGCTTTTTGGACAAGATCACGCAGTGTTAGGCTTCCAGAGCCCCGGCTAAGCAATTTTACCGGGTCGCCCGGTTCTTTTTTTTAACCAGCCCGGTTCTTTTTACACTTCCAGCTGGAGCTCAGCAGCGGCTTTTTGGACAAGATCACGCCGTGTTAGGCTTCCAGAGCCCCGGCTAAGAAATTTTACCGGGTCGCCCGGTTCTTTTTTTAACCAGCCCGGTTCTTTTTACACTTCCAGCTGGAGCTGAGCATCGTGTAAAACATAAACCAAACGATGAAATTGGTTATTTCTTCATGTATAATGATCAACTCGATACTCCTTAGCCCCCAACAGCCTTTTTTTTCATAACACTTTAACCAGAGTGACGGGAGAGCGGCATTTCAGAAAACGTGCTTATCTCGGCGAGAAAAAGCGATTTCGGCAATAAAATTTAAAACGCGTGTAAAACATAAATCAAACGATGAAATTGGTTATTTCTTCATGTATAATGATCAACTCGATACTCCCTAGCCCCCAACATCCTTTTTTTTCATAACACTTTAACCAGAGTGACGGGAGAGCGGCATTTCAGAAAACGTGCTTATCTCGGCGAGAAAAAGCGATTTCGGCAATAAAATTTAAAACGCGTGTAAAACATAAACCAAACGATGAAATTGGTTATTTCTTCATGTATAATGATCAACTCGATACTCCCTAGCCCCCAACAGCCTTTTTTTTCATAACACTTTAACCAGAGTGACGGGAGAGCGGCATTTCAGAAAACGTGCTTATCTCGGCGAGAAAAAGCGATTTCGGCAATAAAATTTAAAACGCGTGTAAAACATAAACCAAACGATGAAATTGGTTATTTCTTCATGTATAATGATCAACTCGATACTCCCTAGCCCCCAACAGCCTTTTTTTTCATAACACTTTAACCAGAGTGACGGGAGAGCGGCATTTCAGAAAACGTGCTTATCTCGGCGAGAAAAAGCGATTTCGGCAATAAAATTTAAAACGCGTGTAAAACATAAACCAAACGATGAAATTGGTTATTTCTTTATGTATAATGATCAACAAACGATGAAATTGGTTATTTCTTCATGTATAATGATCAACTCGATACTCCCTAGCCCCCAACAGCCTTTTTTTTCATAACACTTTAACCAGAGTGACGGGAGAGCGGCATTTCAGAAAACGTGCTTATCTCGGCGAGAAAAAGCGATTTCGGCAATAAAATTTAAAACGCGTGTAAAACATAAACCAAACGATGAAATTGGTTATTTCTTCATGTATAATGATCAACTCGATACTCCCTAGCCCCCAACAGCCTTTTTTTTCATAACACTTTAACCAGAGTGACGGGAGAGCGGCATTTCAGAAAACGTGCTTATCTCGGCGAGAAAAAGCGATTTCGGCAATAAAATTTAAAACGCGTGTAAAACATAAACCAAACGATGAAATTGGTTATTTCTTCATGTATAATGATCAACTCGATACTCCCTAGCCCCCAACAGCCTTTTTTTTCATAACACTTTAACCAGAGTGACGGGAGAGCGGCATTTCAGAAAACGTGCTTATCTCGGCGAGAAAAAGCGATTTCGGCAATAAAATTTAAAACGCGTGTAAAACATAAACCAAACGATGAAATTGGTTATTTCTTCATGTATAATGATCAACTCGATACTCCCTAGCCCCCAACAGCCTTTTTTTTCATAACACTTTAACCAGAGTGACGGGAGAGCGGCATTTCAGAAAACGTGCTTATCTCGGCGAGAAAAAGCGATTTCGGCAATAAAATTTAAAACGCGTGTAAAACATAAACCAAACGATGAAATTGGTTATTTCTTCATGTATAATGATCAACTCGATACTCCCTAGCCCCCAACAGCCTTTTTTTTCATAACACTTTAACCAGAGTGACGGGAGAGCGGCATTTCAGAAAACGTGCTTATCTCGGCGAGAAAAAGCGATTTCGGCAATAAAATTTAAAACGCGTGTAAAACATAAACCAAACGATGAAATTGGTTATTTCTTCATGTATAATGATCAACTCGATACTCCCTAGCCCCCAACAGCCTTTTTTTTCATAACACTTTAACCAGAGTGACGGGAGAGCGGCATTTCAGAAAACGTGCTTATCTCGGCGAGAAAAAGCGATTTCGGCAATAAAATTTAAAACGCGTGTAAAACATAAACCAAACGATGAAATTGGTTATTTCTTCATGTATAATGATCAACTCGATACTCCCTAGCCCCCAACAGCCTTTTTTTTCATAACACTTTAACCAGAGTGACGGGAGAGCGGCATTTCAGAAAACGTGCTTATCTCGGCGAGAAAAAGCGATTTCGGCAATAAAATTTAAAACGCGTGTAAAACATAAACCAAACGATGAAATTGGTTATTTCTTCATGTATAATGATCAACTCGATACTCCCTAGCCCCCAACAGCCTTTTTTTTCATAACACTTTAACCAGAGTGACGGGAGAGCGGCATTTCAGAAAACGTGCTTATCTCGGCGAGAAAAAGCGATTTCGGCAATAAAATTTAAAACGCGTGTAAAACATAAACCAAACGATGAAATTGGTTATTTCTTCATGTATAATGATCAACTCGATACTCCCTAGCCCCCAACAGCCTTTTTTTTCATAACACTTTAACCAGAGTGACGGGAGAGCGGCATTTCAGAAAACGTGCTTATCTCGGCGAGAAAAAGCGATTTCGGCAATAAAATTTAAAACGCGTGTAAAACATAAACCAAACGATGAAATTGGTTATTTCTTCATGTATAATGATCAACTCGATACTCCCTAGCCCCCAACAGCCTTTTTTTTCATAACACTTTAACCAGAGTGACGGGAGAGCGGCATTTCAGAAAACGTGCTTATCTCGGCGAGAAAAAGCGATTTCGGCAATAAAATTTAAAACGCGTGTAAAACATAAACCAAACGATGAAATTGGTTATTTCTTCATGTATAATGATCAACTCGATACTCCCTAGCCCCCAACAGCCTTTTTTTTCATAACACTTTAACCAGAGTGACGGGAGAGCGGCATTTCAGAAAACGTGCTTATCTCGGCGAGAAAAAGCGATTTCGGCAATAAAATTTAAAACGCGTGTAAAACATAAACCAAACGATGAAATTGGTTATTTCTTCATGTATAATGATCAACTCGATACTCCCTAGCCCCCAACAGCCTTTTTTTTCATAACACTTTAACCAGAGTGACGGGAGAGCGGCATTTCAGAAAACGTGCTTATCTCGGCGAGAAAAAGCGATTTCGGCAATAAAATTTAAAACGCGTGTAAAACATAAACCAAACGATGAAATTGGTTATTTCTTCATGTATAATGATCAACTCGATACTCCCTAGCCCCCAACAGCCTTTTTTTTTCATAACACTTTAACCAGAGTGACGGGAGAGCGGCATTTCAGAAAACGTGCTTATCTCGGCGAGAAAAAGCGATTTCGGCAATAAAATTTAAAACGCGTGTAAAACATAAACCAAACGATGAAATTGGTTATTTCTTCATGTATAATGATCAACTCGATACTCCCTAGCCCCCAACAGCCTTTTTTTTCATAACACTTTAACCAGAGTGACGGGAGAGCGGCATTTCAGAAAACGTGCTTATCTCGGCGAGAAAAAGCGATTTCGGCAATAAAATTTAAAACGCGTGTAAAACATAAACCAAACGATGAAATTGGTTATTTCTTCATGTATAATGATCAACTCGATACTCCCTAGCCCCCAACAGCCTTTTTTTTCATAACACTTTAACCAGAGTGACGGGAGAGCGGCATTTCAGAAAACGTGCTTATCTCGGCGAGAAAAAGCGATTTCGGCAATAAAATTTAAAACGCGTGTAAAACATAAACCAAACGATGAAATTGGTTATTTCTTCATGTATAATGATCAACTCGATACTCCCTAGCCCCCAACAGCCTTTTTTTTCATAACACTTTAACCAGAGTGACGGGAGAGCGGCATTTCAGAAAACGTGCTTATCTCGGCGAGAAAAAGCGATTTCGGCAATAAAATTTAAAACGCGTGTAAAACATAAACCAAACGATGAAATTGGTTATTTCTTCATGTATAATGATCAACTCGATACTCCCTAGCCCCCAACATCCTTTTTTTTCATAACACTTTAACCAGAGTGACGGGAGAGCGGCATTTCAGAAAACGTGCTTATCTCGGCGAGAAAAAGCGATTTCGGCAATAAAATTTAAAACGCGTGTAAAACATAAACCAAACGATGAAATTGGTTATTTCTTCATGTATAATGATCAACTCGATACTCCCTAGCCCCCAACAGCCTTTTTTTTCATAACACTTTAACCAGAGTGACGGGAGAGCGGCATTTCAGAAAACGTGCTTATCTCGGCGAGAAAAAGCGATTTCGGCAATAAAATTTAAAACGCATGTAAAACATAAACCAAACGATGAAATTGGTTATTTCTTCATGTATAATAATCAACTCGATACTCCCTAGCCCCCAACAGCCTTTTTTTTCATAACACTTTAACCAGAGTGACGGGAGAGCGGCATTTCAGAAAACGTGCTTATCTCGGCGAGAAAAAGCGATTTCGGCAATAAAATTTAAAACGCGTGTAAAACATAAACCAAACGATGAAATTGGTTATTTCTTCATGTATAATGATCAACTCGATACTCCCTAGCCCCCAACAGCCTTTTTTTTCATAACACTTTAACCAGAGTGACGGGAGAGCGGCATTTCAGAAAACGTGCTTATCTCGGCGAGAAAAAGCGATTTCGGCAATAAAATTTAAAACGCGTGTAAAACATAAACCAAACGATGAAATTGGTTATTTCTTCATGTATAATGATCAACTCGATACTCCCTAGCCCCCAACAGCCTTTTTTTTCCATAACACTTTAACCAGAGTGACGGGAGAGCGGCATTTCAGAAAACGTGCTTATCTCGGCGAGAAAAAGCGATTTCGGCAATAAAATTTAAAACGCGTGTAAAACATAAACCAAACGATGAAATTGGTTATTTCTTCATGTATAATGATCAACTCGATACTCCCTAGCCCCCAACAGCCTTTTTTTTCATAACACTTTAACCAGAGTGACGGGAGAGCGGCATTTCAGAAAACGTGCTTATCTCGGCGAGAAAAAGCGATTTCGGCAATAAAATTTAAAACGCGTGTAAAACATAAACCAAACGATGAAATTGGTTATTTCTTCATGTATAATGATCAACTCGATACTCCCTAGCCCCCAACAGCCTTTTTTTTCATAACACTTTAACCAGAGTGACGGGAGAGCGGCATTTCAGAAAACGTGCTTATCTCGGCGAGAAAAAGCGATTTCGGCAATAAAATTTAAAACGCGTGTAAAACATAAACCAAACGATGAAATTGGTTATTTCTTCATGTATAATGATCAACTCGATACTCCCTAGCCCCCAACAGCCTTTTTTTTCATAACACTTTAACCAGAGTGACGGGAGAGCGGCATTTCAGAAAACGTGCTTATCTCGGCGAGAAAAAGCGATTTCGGCAATAAAATTTAAAACGCGTGTAAAACATAAACCAAACGATGAAATTGGTTATTTCTTCATGTATAATGATCAACTCGATACTCCCTAGCCCCCAACAGCCTTTTTTTTCATAACACTTTAACCAGAGTGACGGGAGAGCGGCATTTCAGAAAACGTGCTTATCTCGGCGAGAAAAAGCGATTTCGGCAATAAAATTTAAAACGCGTGTAAAACATAAACCAAACGATGAAATTGGTTATTTCTTCATGTATAATGATCAACTCGATACTCCCTAGCCCCCAACAGCCTTTTTTTTCATAACACTTTAACCAGAGTGACGGGAGAGCGGCATTTCAGAAAACGTGCTTATCTCGGCGAGAAAAAGCGATTTCGGCAATAAAATTTAAAACGCGTGTAAAACATAAACCAAACGATGAAATTGGTTATTTCTTCATGTATAATGATCAACTCGATACTCCCTAGCCCCCAACAGCCTTTTTTTTCATAACACTTTAACCAGAGTGACGGGAGAGCGGCATTTCAGAAAACGTGCTTATCTCGGCGAGAAAAAGCGATTTCGGCAATAAAATTTAAAACGCGTGTAAAACATAAACCAAACGATGAAATTGGTTATTTCTTCATGTATAATGATCAACTCGATACTCCCTAGCCCCCAACAGCCTTTTTTTTCATAACACTTTAACCAGAGTGACGGGAGAGCGGCATTTCAGAAAACGTGCTTATCTCGGCGAGAAAAAGCGATTTCGGCAATAAAATTTAAAACGCGTGTAAAACATAAACCAAACGATGAAATTGGTTATTTCTTCATGTATAATGATCAACTCGATACTCCCTAGCCCCCAACAGCCTTTTTTTTCATAACACTTTAACCAGAGTGACGGGAGAGCGGCATTTCAGAAAACGTGCTTATCTCGGCGAGAAAAAGCGATTTCGGCAATAAAATTTAAAACGCGTGTAAAACATAAACCAAACGATGAAATTGGTTATTTCTTCATGTATAATGATCAACTCGATACTCCCTAGCCCCCAACAGCCTTTTTTTTCATAACACTTTAACCAGAGTGACGGGAGAGCGGCATTTCAGAAAACGTGCTTATCTCGGCGAGAAAAAGCGATTTCGGCAATAAAATTTAAAACGCGTGTAAAACATAAACCAAACGATGAAATTGGTTATTTCTTCATGTATAATGATCAACTCGATACTCCCTAGCCCCCAACAGCCTTTTTTTTCATAACACTTTAACCAGAGTGACGGGAGAGCGGCATTTCAGAAAACGTGCTTATCTCGGCGAGAAAAAGCGATTTCGGCAATAAAATTTAAAACGCGTGTAAAACATAAACCAAACGATGAAATTGGTTATTTCTTCATGTATAATGATCAACTCGATACTCCCTAGCCCCCAACAGCCTTTTTTTTCATAACACTTTAACCAGAGTGACGGGAGAGCGGCATTTCAGAAAACGTGCTTATCTCGGCGAGAAAAAGCGATTTCGGCAATAAAATTTAAAACGCGTGTAAAACATAAACCAAACGATGAAATTGGTTATTTCTTCATGTATAATGATCAACTCGATACTCCCTAGCCCCCAACAGCCTTTTTTTTCATAACACTTTAACCAGAGTGACGGGAGAGCGGCATTTCAGAAAACGTGCTTATCTCGGCGAGAAAAAGCGATTTCGGCAATAAAATTTAAAACGCGTGTAAAACATAAACCAAACGATGAAATTGGTTATTTCTTCATGTATAATGATCAACTCGATACTCCCTAGCCCCCAACAGCCTTTTTTTTCATAACACTTTAACCAGAGTGACGGGAGAGCGGCATTTCAGAAAACGTGCTTATCTCGGCGAGAAAAAGCGATTTCGGCAATAAAATTTAAAACGCGTGTAAAACATAAACCAAACGATGAAATTGGTTATTTCTTCATGTATAATGATCAACTCGATACTCCCTAGCCCCCAACAGCCTTTTTTTTCATAACACTTTAACCAGAGTGACGGGAGAGCGGCATTTCAGAAAACGTGCTTATCTCGGCGAGAAAAAGCGATTTCGGCAATAAAATTTAAAACGCGTGTAAAACATAAACCAAACGATGAAATTGGTTATTTCTTCATGTATAATGATCAACTCGATACTCCCTAGCCCCCAACAGCCTTTTTTTTCATAACACTTTAACCAGAGTGACGGGAGAGCGGCATTTCAGAAAACGTGCTTATCTCGGCGAGAAAAAGCGATTTCGGCAATAAAATTTAAAACGCGTGTAAAACATAAACCAAACGATGAAATTGGTTATTTCTTCATGTATAATGATCAACTCGATACTCCCTAGCCCCCAACAGCCTTTTTTTTTCATAACACTTTAACCAGAGTGACGGGAGAGCGGCATTTCAGAAAACGTGCTTATCTCGGCGAGAAAAAGCGATTTCGGCAATAAAATTTAAAACGCGTGTAAAACATAAACCAAACGATGAAATTGGTTATTTCTTCATGTATAATGATCAACTCGATACTCCCTAGCCCCCAACAGCCTTTTTTTTCATAACACTTTAACCAGAGTGACGGGAGAGCGGCATTTCAGAAAACGTGCTTATCTCGGCGAGAAAAAGCGATTTCGGCAATAAAATTTAAAACGCGTGTAAAACATAAACCAAACGATGAAATTGGTTATTTCTTCATGTATAATGATCAACTCGATACTCCCTAGCCCCCAACAGCCTTTTTTTTCATAACACTTTAACCAGAGTGACGGGAGAGCGGCATTTCAGAAAACGTGCTTATCTCGGCGAGAAAAAGCGATTTCGGCAATAAAATTTAAAACGCGTGTAAAACATAAACCAAACGATGAAATTGGTTATTTCTTCATGTATAATGATCAACTCGATACTCCCTAGCCCCCAACAGCCTTTTTTTTCATAACACTTTAACCAGAGTGACGGGAGAGCGGCATTTCAGAAAACGTGCTTATCTCGGCGAGAAAAAGCGATTTCGGCAATAAAATTTAAAACGCGTGTAAAACATAAACCAAACGATGAAATTGGTTATTTCTTCATGTATAATGATCAACTCGATACTCCCTAGCCCCCAACAGCCTTTTTTTTTCATAACACTTTAACCAGAGTGACGGGAGAGCGGCATTTCAGAAAACGTGCTTATCTCGGCGAGAAAAAGCGATTTCGGCAATAAAATTTAAAACGCGTGTAAAACATAAACCAAACCTTTTTTTTCATAACACTTTAACCAGAGTGACGGGAGAGCGGCATTTCAGAAAACGTGCTTATCTCGGCGAGAAAAAGCGATTTCGGCAATAAAATTTAAAACGCGTGTAAAACATAAACCAAACGATGAAATTGGTTATTTCTTCATGTATAATGATCAACTCGATACTCCCTAGCCCCCAACAGCCTTTTTTTTCATAACACTTTAACCAGAGTGACGGGAGAGCGGCATTTCAGAAAACGTGCTTATCTCGGCGAGAAAAAGCGATTTCGGCAATAAAATTTAAAACGCGTGTAAAACATAAACCAAACCTTTTTTTTTCATAACACTTTAACCAGAGTGACGGGAGAGCGGCATTTCAGAAAACGTGCTTATCTCGGCGAGAAAAAGCGATTTCGGCAATAAAATTTAAAACGCGTGTAAAACATAAACCAAACGATGAAATTGGTTATTTCTTCATGTATAATGATCAACTCGATACTCCCTAGCCCCCAACAGCCTTTTTTTTCATAACACTTTAACCAGAGTGACGGGAGAGCGGCATTTCAGAAAACGTGCTTATCTCGGCGAGAAAAAGCGATTTCGGCAATAAAATTTAAAACGCGTGTAAAACATAAACCAAACGATGAAATTGGTTATTTCTTCATGTATAATGATCAACTCGATACTCCCTAGCCCCCAACAGCCTTTTTTTTCATAACACTTTAACCAGAGGGACGGGAGAGCGGCATTTCAGAAAACGTGCTTATCTCGGCGAGAAAAAGCGATTTCGGCAATAAAATTTAAAACGCGTGTAAAACATAAACCAAACGATGAAATTGGTTATTTCTTCATGTATAATGATCAACTCGATACTCCCTAGCCCCCAACAGCCTTTTTTTCATAACACTTTAACCAGAGTGACGGGAGAGCGGCATTTCAGAAAACGTGCTTATCTCGGCGAGAAAAAGCGATTTTGGCAATAAAATTTAAAACGCGTGTAAAACATAAACCAAACGATGAAATTGGTTATTTCTTCATGTATAATGATCAACTCGATACTCCCTAGCCCCCAAAAGCCTTTTTTTTCATAACACTTTAACCAGAGGGACGGGAGAGCGGCATTTCAGAAAACGTGCTTATCTCGGCGAGAAAAAGCGATTTCGGCAATAAAATTTAAAACGCGTGTAAAACATAAACCAAACGATGAAATTGGTTATTTCTTCATGTATAATGATCAACTCGAGTCGAGCTCCAGGGAGAGAGGCTGATTTTTCGCTTTTTGAGGCCGACCGACGAACCGGCGCGGGGCGGACTCAAAAGCCCGCAGAGCCGTAGGCACTTAGAAAAGTTTCGCCTTTGGCTTTGAGCTCCAGGGGGAGAGGCTGGTTTTGCGTTATTTTAGGCCGGCTGGAGAACCGGCGCGGGTCGGACGCACAATCCCCGCAGAGCCGTGGGCACTTAGAAAATTTTTGCCAAGTTGGCTCTGAGCGCCTGGTACCTAATATGGAAGTATAGAGGCCGACTTTCGGGCAAGATCACGCCGCGTTAGGCTTCCAGGACCCCGGCTAAGCAATTTTACCGGGCCGCCCGGTTCTTTTTTTGAACCAGCCCGGTTCTTTTTACACTTCCAGCTGGAGCTCAGCAGCGGCTTTTTGCGCAAGATCACGCCGGGTTAGGCTTCCAGGACCTCGGCTAAGCAATTCTACCGGGCCGCCCGGTTCTTTTTTTGAACCAGCCCGGTTCTTATTACACTTCCAGCTGGAGCTCACGAGCGGCTTTTTGGACAAGATCACGCCGTGTTAGGCTTCCAGAGCCCCGGCTAAGCAATTTTACCGGCCCGCCCGGTTCTTTTTTTTAACCAGCCCGGTTCTTTTTACACTTCCAGCTGGAGCTCAGCAGCGGGTTTTTGGACAAGATCACGCCGTGTTAGGCTTCCAGAGCCCCGGCTAAGCAATTTTACAGGGTCGCCCGGTTCTTTTTTTTAACCAGCCCGGTTTTTTTTACACTTCCAGCTGGAGCTCAGCAGCGGCTTTTTGCACAGTATCACGCCGGGTTAGGCTTCCAGAGCCCCGGCTAAGCAATTTTACCGGGCCGCCCGGTTCTTTTTTTTAACCAGCCCGGTTCTTTTTACACTTCCAGCTGGAGCTCAGCAGCGGCTTTTTGGACAAGATCACGCAGTGTTAGGCTTCCAGAGCCCCGGCTAAGCAATTTTACCGGGTCGCCCGGTTCTTTTTTTTAACCAGCCCGGTTCTTTTTACACTTCCAGCTGGAGCTCAGCAGCGGCTTTTTGGACAAGATCACGCCGTGTTAGGCTTCCAGAGCCCCGGCTAAGAAATTTTACCGGGTCGCCCGGTTCTTTTTTTAACCAGCCCGGTTCTTTTTACACTTCCAGCTGGAGCTGAGCATCGTGTAAAACATAAACCAAACGATGAAATTGGTTATTTCTTCATGTATAATGATCAACTCGATACTCCTTAGCCCCCAACAGCCTTTTTTTTCATAACACTTTAACCAGAGTGACGGGAGAGCGGCATTTCAGAAAACGTGCTTATCTCGGCGAGAAAAAGCGATTTCGGCAATAAAATTTAAAACGCGTGTAAAACATAAATCAAACGATGAAATTGGTTATTTCTTCATGTATAATGATCAACTCGATACTCCCTAGCCCCCAACATCCTTTTTTTTCATAACACTTTAACCAGAGTGACGGGAGAGCGGCATTTCAGAAAACGTGCTTATCTCGGCGAGAAAAAGCGATTTCGGCAATAAAATTTAAAACGCGTGTAAAACATAAACCAAACGATGAAATTGGTTATTTCTTCATGTATAATGATCAACTCGATACTCCCTAGCCCCCAACAGCCTTTTTTTTCATAACACTTTAACCAGAGTGACGGGAGAGCGGCATTTCAGAAAACGTGCTTATCTCGGCGAGAAAAAGCGATTTCGGCAATAAAATTTAAAACGCGTGTAAAACATAAACCAAACGATGAAATTGGTTATTTCTTCATGTATAATGATCAACTCGATACTCCCTAGCCCCCAACAGCCTTTTTTTTCATAACACTTTAACCAGAGTGACGGGAGAGCGGCATTTCAGAAAACGTGCTTATCTCGGCGAGAAAAAGCGATTTCGGCAATAAAATTTAAAACGCGTGTAAAACATAAACCAAACGATGAAATTGGTTATTTCTTCATGTATAATGATCAACAAACGATGAAATTGGTTATTTCTTCATGTATAATGATCAACTCGATACTCCCTAGCCCCCAACAGCCTTTTTTTTCATAACACTTTAACCAGAGTGACGGGAGAGCGGCATTTCAGAAAACGTGCTTATCTCGGCGAGAAAAAGCGATTTCGGCAATAAAATTTAAAACGCGTGTAAAACATAAACCAAACGATGAAATTGGTTATTTCTTCATGTATAATGATCAACTCGATACTCCCTAGCCCCCAACAGCCTTTTTTTTCATAACACTTTAACCAGAGTGACGGGAGAGCGGCATTTCAGAAAACGTGCTTATCTCGGCGAGAAAAAGCGATTTCGGCAATAAAATTTAAAACGCGTGTAAAACATAAACCAAACGATGAAATTGGTTATTTCTTCATGTATAATGATCAACTCGATACTCCCTAGCCCCCAACAGCCTTTTTTTTCATAACACTTTAACCAGAGTGACGGGAGAGCGGCATTTCAGAAAACGTGCTTATCTCGGCGAGAAAAAGCGATTTCGGCAATAAAATTTAAAACGCGTGTAAAACATAAACCAAACGATGAAATTGGTTATTTCTTCATGTATAATGATCAACTCGATACTCCCTAGCCCCCAACAGCCTTTTTTTTCATAACACTTTAACCAGAGTGACGGGAGAGCGGCATTTCAGAAAACGTGCTTATCTCGGCGAGAAAAAGCGAGTTCGGCAATAAAATTTAAAACGCGTGTAAAACATAAACCAAACGATGAAATTGGTTATTTCTTCATGTATAATGATCAACTCGATACTCCCTAGCCCCCAACAGCCTTTTTTTTCATAACACTTTAACCAGAGTGACGGGAGAGCGGCATTTCAGAAAACGTGCTTATCTCGGCGAGAAAAAGCGATTTCGGCAATAAAATTTAAAACGCGTGTAAAACATAAACCAAACGATGAAATTGGTTATTTCTTCATGTATAATGATCAACTCGATACTCCCTAGCCCCCAACAGCCTTTTTTTTCATAACACTTTAACCAGAGTGACGGGAGAGCGGCATTTCAGAAAACGTGCTTATCTCGGCGAGAAAAAGCGATTTCGGCAATAAAATTTAAAACGCGTGTAAAACATAAACCAAACGATGAAATTGGTTATTTCTTCATGTATAATGATCAACTCGATACTCCCTAGCCCCCAACAGCCTTTTTTTTCATAACACTTTAACCAGAGTGACGGGAGAGCGGCATTTCAGAAAACGTGCTTATCTCGGCGAGAAAAAGCGATTTCGGCAATAAAATTTAAAACGCGTGTAAAACATAAACCAAACGATGAAATTGGTTATTTCTTCATGTATAATGATCAACTCGATACTCCCTAGCCCCCAACAGCCTTTTTTTTCATAACACTTTAACCAGAGTGACGGGAGAGCGGCATTTCAGAAAACGTGCTTATCTCGGCGAGAAAAAGCGATTTCGGCAATAAAATTTAAAACGCGTGTAAAACATAAACCAAACGATGAAATTGGTTATTTCTTCATGTATAATGATCAACTCGATACTCCCTAGCCCCCAACAGCCTTTTTTTTCATAACACTTTAACCAGAGTGACGGGAGAGCGGCATTTCAGAAAACGTGCTTATCTCGGCGAGAAAAAGCGATTTCGGCAATAAAATTTAAAACGCGTGTAAAACATAAACCAAACGATGAAATTGGTTATTTCTTCATGTATAATGATCAACTCGATACTCCCTAGCCCCCAACAGCCTTTTTTTTCATAACACTTTAACCAGAGTGACGGGAGAGCGGCATTTCAGAAAACGTGCTTATCTCGGCGAGAAAAAGCGATTTCGGCAATAAAATTTAAAACGCGTGTAAAACATAAACCAAACGATGAAATTGGTTATTTCTTCATGTATAATGATCAACTCGATACTCCCTAGCCCCCAACAGCCTTTTTTTTCATAACACTTTAACCAGAGTGACGGGAGAGCGGCATTTCAGAAAACGTGCTTATCTCGGCGAGAAAAAGCGATTTCGGCAATAAAATTTAAAACGCGTGTAAAACATAAACCAAACGATGAAATTGGTTATTTCTTCATGTATAATGATCAACTCGATACTCCCTAGCCCCCAACAGCCTTTTTTTTCATAACACTTTAACCAGAGTGACGGGAGAGCGGCATTTCAGAAAACGTGCTTATCTCGGCGAGAAAAAGCGATTTCGGCAATAAAATTTAAAACGCGTGTAAAACATAAACCAAACGATGAAATTGGTTATTTCTTCATGTATAATGATCAACTCGATACTCCCTAGCCCCCAACAGCCTTTTTTTTCATAACACTTTAACCAGAGTGACGGGAGAGCGGCATTTCAGAAAACGTGCTTATCTCGGCGAGAAAAAGCGATTTCGGCAATAAAATTTAAAACGCGTGTAAAACATAAACCAAACGATGAAATTGGTTATTTCTTCATGTATAATGATCAACTCGATACTCCCTAGCCCCCAACAGCCTTTTTTTTCATAACACTTTAACCAGAGTGACGGGAGAGCGGCATTTCAGAAAACGTGCTTATCTCGGCGAGAAAAAGCGATTTCGGCAATAAAATTTAAAACGCGTGTAAAACATAAACCAAACGATGAAATTGGTTATTTCTTCATGTATAATGATCAACTCGATACTCCCTAGCCCCCAACAGCCTTTTTTTTCATAACACTTTAACCAGAGTGACGGGAGAGCGGCATTTCAGAAAACGTGCTTATCTCGGCGAGAAAAAGCGATTTCGGCAATAAAATTTAAAACGCGTGTAAAACATAAACCAAACGATGAAATTGGTTATTTCTTCATGTATAATGATCAACTCGATACTCCCTAGCCCCCAACAGCCTTTTTTTTCATAACACTTTAACCAGAGTGACGGGAGAGCGGCATTTCAGAAAACGTGCTTATCTCGGCGAGAAAAAGCGATTTCGGCAATAAAATTTAAAACGCGTGTAAAACATAAACCAAACGATGAAATTGGTTATTTCTTCATGTATAATGATCAACTCGATACTCCCTAGCCCCCAACAGCCTTTTTTTTCATAACACTTTAACCAGAGTGACGGGAGAGCGGCATTTCAGAAAACGTGCTTATCTCGGCGAGAAAAAGCGATTTCGGCAATAAAATTTAAAACGCGTGTAAAACATAAACCAAACGATGAAATTGGTTATTTCTTCATGTATAATGATCAACTCGATACTCCCTAGCCCCCAACAGCCTTTTTTTTCATAACACTTTAACCAGAGTGACGGGAGAGCGGCATTTCAGAAAACGTGCTTATCTCGGCGAGAAAAAGCGATTTCGGCAATAAAATTTAAAACGCGTGTAAAACATAAACCAAACGATGAAATTGGTTATTTCTTCATGTATAATGATCAACTCGATACTCCCTAGCCCCCAACAGCCTTTTTTTTCATAACACTTTAACCAGAGTGACGGGAGAGCGGCATTTCAGAAAACGTGCTTATCTCGGCGAGAAAAAGCGATTTCGGCAATAAAATTTAAAACGCGTGTAAAACATAAACCAAACGATGAAATTGGTTATTTCTTCATGTATAATGATCAACTCGATACTCCCTAGCCCCCAACAGCCTTTTTTTTCATAACACTTTAACCAGAGTGACGGGAGAGCGGCATTTCAGAAAACGTGCTTATCTCGGCGAGAAAAAGCGATTTCGGCAATAAAATTTAAAACGCGTGTAAAACATAAACCAAACGATGAAATTGGTTATTTCTTCATGTATAATGATCAACTCGATACTCCCTAGCCCCCAACAGCCTTTTTTTTCATAACACTTTAACCAGAGTGACGGGAGAGCGGCATTTCAGAAAACGTGCTTATCTCGGCGAGAAAAAGCGATTTCGGCAATAAAATTTAAAACGCGTGTAAAACATAAACCAAACGATGAAATTGGTTATTTCTTCATGTATAATGATCAACTCGATACTCCCTAGCCCCCAACAGCCTTTTTTTTCATAACACTTTAACCAGAGTGACGGGAGAGCGGCATTTCAGAAAACGTGCTTATCTCGGCGAGAAAAAGCGATTTCGGCAATAAAATTTAAAACGCGTGTAAAACATAAACCAAACGATGAAATTGGTTATTTCTTCATGTATAATGATCAACTCGATACTCCCTAGCCCCCAACAGCCTTTTTTTTCATAACACTTTAACCAGAGTGACGGGAGAGCGGCATTTCAGAAAACGTGCTTATCTCGGCGAGAAAAAGCGATTTCGGCAATAAAATTTAAAACGCGTGTAAAACATAAACCAAACGATGAAATTGGTTATTTCTTCATGTATAATGATCAACTCGATACTCCCTAGCCCCCAACAGCCTTTTTTTTCATAACACTTTAACCAGAGTGACGGGAGAGCGGCATTTCAGAAAACGTGCTTATCTCGGCGAGAAAAAGCGATTTCGGCAATAAAATTTAAAACGCGTGTAAAACATAAACCAAACGATGAAATTGGTTATTTCTTCATGTATAATGATCAACTCGATACTCCCTAGCCCCCAACAGCCTTTTTTTTCATAACACTTTAACCAGAGTGACGGGAGAGCGGCATTTCAGAAAACGTGCTTATCTCGGCGAGAAAAAGCGATTTCGGCAATAAAATTTAAAACGCGTGTAAAACATAAACCAAACGATGAAATTGGTTATTTCTTCATGTATAATGATCAACTCGATACTCCCTAGCCCCCAACAGCCTTTTTTTTCATAACACTTTAACCAGAGTGACGGGAGAGCGGCATTTCAGAAAACGTGCTTATCTCGGCGAGAAAAAGCGATTTCGGCAATAAAATTTAAAACGCGTGTAAAACATAAACCAAACGATGAAATTGGTTATTTCTTCATGTATAATGATCAACTCGATACTCCCTAGCCCCCAACAGCCTTTTTTTTCATAACACTTTAACCAGAGTGACGGGAGAGCGGCATTTCAGAAAACGTGCTTATCTCGGCGAGAAAAAGCGATTTCGGCAATAAAATTTAAAACGCGTGTAAAACATAAACCAAACGATGAAATTGGTTATTTCTTCATGTATAATGATCAACTCGATACTCCCTAGCCCCCAACAGCCTTTTTTTTCATAACACTTTAACCAGAGTGACGGGAGAGCGGCATTTCAGAAAACGTGCTTATCTCGGCGAGAAAAAGCGATTTCGGCAATAAAATTTAAAACGCGTGTAAAACATAAACCAAACGATGAAATTGGTTATTTCTTCATGTATAATGATCAACTCGATACTCCCTAGCCCCCAACAGCCTTTTTTTTCATAACACTTTAACCAGAGTGACGGGAGAGCGGCATTTCAGAAAACGTGCTTATCTCGGCGAGAAAAAGCGATTTCGGCAATAAAATTTAAAACGCGTGTAAAACATAAACCAAACGATGAAATTGGTTATTTCTTCATGTATAATGATCAACTCGATACTCCCTAGCCCCCAACAGCCTTTTTTTTCATAACACTTTAACCAGAGTGACGGGAGAGCGGCATTTCAGAAAACGTGCTTATCTCGGCGAGAAAAAGCGATTTCGGCAATAAAATTTAAAACGCGTGTAAAACATAAACCAAACGATGAAATTGGTTATTTCTTCATGTATAATGATCAACTCGATACTCCCTAGCCCCCAACAGCCTTTTTTTTCATAACACTTTAACCAGAGTGACGGGAGAGCGGCATTTCAGAAAACGTGCTTATCTCGGCGAGAAAAAGCGATTTCGGCAATAAAATTTAAAACGCGTGTAAAACATAAACCAAACGATGAAATTGGTTATTTCTTCATGTATAATGATCAACTCGATACTCCCTAGCCCCCAACAGCCTTTTTTTTCATAACACTTTAACCAGAGTGACGGGAGAGCGGCATTTCAGAAAACGTGCTTATCTCGGCGAGAAAAAGCGATTTCGGCAATAAAATTTAAAACGCGTGTAAAACATAAACCAAACGATGAAATTGGTTATTTCTTCATGTATAATGATCAACTCGATACTCCCTAGCCCCCAACAGCCTTTTTTTTCATAACACTTTAACCAGAGTGACGGGAGAGCGGCATTTCAGAAAACGTGCTTATCTCGGCGAGAAAAAGCGATTTCGGCAATAAAATTTAAAACGCGTGTAAAACATAAACCAAACGATGAAATTGGTTATTTCTTCATGTATAATGATCAACTCGATACTCCCTAGCCCCCAACAGCCTTTTTTTTCATAACACTTTAACCAGAGTGACGGGAGAGCGGCATTTCAGAAAACGTGCTTATCTCGGCGAGAAAAAGCGATTTCGGCAATAAAATTTAAAACGCGTGTAAAACATAAACCAAACGATGAAATTGGTTATTTCTTCATGTATAATGATCAACTCGATACTCCCTAGCCCCCAACAGCCTTTTTTTTCATAACACTTTAACCAGAGTGACGGGAGAGCGGCATTTCAGAAAACGTGCTTATCTCGGCGAGAAAAAGCGATTTCGGCAATAAAATTTAAAACGCGTGTAAAACATAAACCAAACGATGAAATTGGTTATTTCTTCATGTATAATGATCAACTCGATACTCCCTAGCCCCCAACAGCCTTTTTTTTCATAACACTTTAACCAGAGTGACGGGAGAGCGGCATTTCAGAAAACGTGCTTATCTCGGCGAGAAAAAGCGATTTCGGCAATAAAATTTAAAACGCGTGTAAAACATAAACCAAACGATGAAATTGGTTATTTCTTCATGTATAATGATCAACTCGATACTCCCTAGCCCCCAACAGCCTTTTTTTTCATAACACTTTAACCAGAGTGACGGGAGAGCGGCATTTCAGAAAACGTGCTTATCTCGGCGAGAAAAAGCGATTTCGGCAATAAAATTTAAAACGCGTGTAAAACATAAACCAAACGATGAAATTGGTTATTTCTTCATGTATAATGATCAACTCGATACTCCCTAGCCCCCAACAGCCTTTTTTTTCATAACACTTTAACCAGAGTGACGGGAGAGCGGCATTTCAGAAAACGTGCTTATCTCGGCGAGAAAAAGCGATTTCGGCAATAAAATTTAAAACGCGTGTAAAACATAAACCAAACGATGAAATTGGTTATTTCTTCATGTATAATGATCAACTCGATACTCCCTAGCCCCCAACAGCCTTTTTTTTCATAACACTTTAACCAGAGTGACGGGAGAGCGGCATTTCAGAAAACGTGCTTATCTCGGCGAGAAAAAGCGATTTCGGCAATAAAATTTAAAACGCGTGTAAAACATAAACCAAACGATGAAATTGGTTATTTCTTCATGTATAATGATCAACTCGATACTCCCTAGCCCCCAACAGCCTTTTTTTTCATAACACTTTAACCAGAGTGACGGGAGAGCGGCATTTCAGAAAACGTGCTTATCTCGGCGAGAAAAAGCGATTTCGGCAATAAAATTTAAAACGCGTGTAAAACATAAACCAAACGATGAAATTGGTTATTTCTTCATGTATAATGATCAACTCGATACTCCCTAGCCCCCAACAGCCTTTTTTTTCATAACACTTTAACCAGAGTGACGGGAGAGCGGCATTTCAGAAAACGTGCTTATCTCGGCGAGAAAAAGCGATTTCGGCAATAAAATTTAAAACGCGTGTAAAACATAAACCAAACGATGAAATTGGTTATTTCTTCATGTATAATGATCAACTCGATACTCCCTAGCCCCCAACAGCCTTTTTTTTCATAACACTTTAACCAGAGTGACGGGAGAGCGGCATTTCAGAAAACGTGCTTATCTCGGCGAGAAAAAGCGATTTCGGCAATAAAATTTAAAACGCGTGTAAAACATAAACCAAACGATGAAATTGGTTATTTCTTCATGTATAATGATCAACTCGATACTCCCTAGCCCCCAACAGCCTTTTTTTTCATAACACTTTAACCAGAGTGACGGGAGAGCGGCATTTCAGAAAACGTGCTTATCTCGGCGAGAAAAAGCGATTTCGGCAATAAAATTTAAAACGCGTGTAAAACATAAACCAAACGATGAAATTGGTTATTTCTTCATGTATAATGATCAACTCGATACTCCCTAGCCCCCAACAGCCTTTTTTTTCATAACACTTTAACCAGAGTGACGGGAGAGCGGCATTTCAGAAAACGTGCTTATCTCGGCGAGAAAAAGCGATTTCGGCAATAAAATTTAAAACGCGTGTAAAACATAAACCAAACGATGAAATTGGTTATTTCTTCATGTATAATGATCAACTCGATACTCCCTAGCCCCCAACAGCCTTTTTTTTCATAACACTTTAACCAGAGTGACGGGAGAGCGGCATTTCAGAAAACGTGCTTATCTCGGCGAGAAAAAGCGATTTCGGCAATAAAATTTAAAACGCGTGTAAAACATAAACCAAACGATGAAATTGGTTATTTCTTCATGTATAATGATCAACTCGATACTCCCTAGCCCCCAACAGCCTTTTTTTTCATAACACTTTAACCAGAGTGACGGGAGAGCGGCATTTCAGAAAACGTGCTTATCTCGGCGAGAAAAAGCGATTTCGGCAATAAAATTTAAAACGCGTGTAAAACATAAACCAAACGATGAAATTGGTTATTTCTTCATGTATAATGATCAACTCGATACTCCCTAGCCCCCAACAGCCTTTTTTTTCATAACACTTTAACCAGAGTGACGGGAGAGCGGCATTTCAGAAAACGTGCTTATCTCGGCGAGAAAAAGCGATTTCGGCAATAAAATTTAAAACGCGTGTAAAACATAAACCAAACGATGAAATTGGTTATTTCTTCATGTATAATGATCAACTCGATACTCCCTAGCCCCCAACAGCCTTTTTTTTCATAACACTTTAACCAGAGTGACGGGAGAGCGGCATTTCAGAAAACGTGCTTATCTCGGCGAGAAAAAGCGATTTCGGCAATAAAATTTAAAACGCGTGTAAAACATAAACCAAACGATGAAATTGGTTATTTCTTCATGTATAATGATCAACTCGATACTCCCTAGCCCCCAACAGCCTTTTTTTTCATAACACTTTAACCAGAGTGACGGGAGAGCGGCATTTCAGAAAACGTGCTTATCTCGGCGAGAAAAAGCGATTTCGGCAATAAAATTTAAAACGCGTGTAAAACATAAACCAAACGATGAAATTGGTTATTTCTTCATGTATAATGATCAACTCGATACTCCCTAGCCCCCAACAGCCTTTTTTTTCATAACACTTTAACCAGAGTGACGGGAGAGCGGCATTTCAGAAAACGTGCTTATCTCGGCGAGAAAAAGCGATTTCGGCAATAAAATTTAAAACGCGTGTAAAACATAAACCAAACGATGAAATTGGTTATTTCTTCATGTATAATGATCAACTCGATACTCCCTAGCCCCCAACAGCCTTTTTTTTCATAACACTTTAACCAGAGTGACGGGAGAGCGGCATTTCAGAAAACGTGCTTATCTCGGCGAGAAAAAGCGATTTCGGCAATAAAATTTAAAACGCGTGTAAAACATAAACCAAACGATGAAATTGGTTATTTCTTCATGTATAATGATCAACTCGATACTCCCTAGCCCCCAACAGCCTTTTTTTTCATAACACTTTAACCAGAGTGACGGGAGAGCGGCATTTCAGAAAACGTGCTTATCTCGGCGAGAAAAAGCGATTTCGGCAATAAAATTTAAAACGCGTGTAAAACATAAACCAAACGATGAAATTGGTTATTTCTTCATGTATAATGATCAACTCGATACTCCCTAGCCCCCAACAGCCTTTTTTTTCATAACACTTTAACCAGAGTGACGGGAGAGCGGCATTTCAGAAAACGTGCTTATCTCGGCGAGAAAAAGCGATTTCGGCAATAAAATTTAAAACGCGTGTAAAACATAAACCAAACGATGAAATTGGTTATTTCTTCATGTATAATGATCAACTCGATACTCCCTAGCCCCCAACAGCCTTTTTTTTCATAACACTTTAACCAGAGTGACGGGAGAGCGGCATTTCAGAAAACGTGCTTATCTCGGCGAGAAAAAGCGATTTCGGCAATAAAATTTAAAACGCGTGTAAAACATAAACCAAACGATGAAATTGGTTATTTCTTCATGTATAATGATCAACTCGATACTCCCTAGCCCCCAACAGCCTTTTTTTTCATAACACTTTAACCAGAGTGACGGGAGAGCGGCATTTCAGAAAACGTGCTTATCTCGGCGAGAAAAAGCGATTTCGGCAATAAAATTTAAAACGCGTGTAAAACATAAACCAAACGATGAAATTGGTTATTTCTTCATGTATAATGATCAACTCGATACTCCCTAGCCCCCAACAGCCTTTTTTTTCATAACACTTTAACCAGAGTGACGGGAGAGCGGCATTTCAGAAAACGTGCTTATCTCGGCGAGAAAAAGCGATTTCGGCAATAAAATTTAAAACGCGTGTAAAACATAAACCAAACGATGAAATTGGTTATTTCTTCATGTATAATGATCAACTCGATACTCCCTAGCCCCCAACAGCCTTTTTTTTCATAACACTTTAACCAGAGTGACGGGAGAGCGGCATTTCAGAAAACGTGCTTATCTCGGCGAGAAAAAGCGATTTCGGCAATAAAATTTAAAACGCGTGTAAAACATAAACCAAACGATGAAATTGGTTATTTCTTCATGTATAATGATCAACTCGATACTCCCTAGCCCCCAACAGCCTTTTTTTTCATAACACTTTAACCAGAGTGACGGGAGAGCGGCATTTCAGAAAACGTGCTTATCTCGGCGAGAAAAAGCGATTTCGGCAATAAAATTTAAAACGCGTGTAAAACATAAACCAAACGATGAAATTGGTTATTTCTTCATGTATAATGATCAACTCGATACTCCCTAGCCCCCAACAGCCTTTTTTTTCATAACACTTTAACCAGAGTGACGGGAGAGCGGCATTTCAGAAAACGTGCTTATCTCGGCGAGAAAAAGCGATTTCGGCAATAAAATTTAAAACGCGTGTAAAACATAAACCAAACGATGAAATTGGTTATTTCTTCATGTATAATGATCAACTCGATACTCCCTAGCCCCCAACAGCCTTTTTTTTCATAACACTTTAACCAGAGTGACGGGAGAGCGGCATTTCAGAAAACGTGCTTATCTCGGCGAGAAAAAGCGATTTCGGCAATAAAATTTAAAACGCGTGTAAAACATAAACCAAACGATGAAATTGGTTATTTCTTCATGTATAATGATCAACTCGATACTCCCTAGCCCCCAACAGCCTTTTTTTTCATAACACTTTAACCAGAGTGACGGGAGAGCGGCATTTCAGAAAACGTGCTTATCTCGGCGAGAAAAAGCGATTTCGGCAATAAAATTTAAAACGCGTGTAAAACATAAACCAAACGATGAAATTGGTTATTTCTTCATGTATAATGATCAACTCGATACTCCCTAGCCCCCAACAGCCTTTTTTTTCATAACACTTTAACCAGAGTGACGGGAGAGCGGCATTTCAGAAAACGTGCTTATCTCGGCGAGAAAAAGCGATTTCGGCAATAAAATTTAAAACGCGTGTAAAACATAAACCAAACGATGAAATTGGTTATTTCTTCATGTATAATGATCAACTCGATACTCCCTAGCCCCCAACAGCCTTTTTTTTCATAACACTTTAACCAGAGTGACGGGAGAGCGGCATTTCAGAAAACGTGCTTATCTCGGCGAGAAAAAGCGATTTCGGCAATAAAATTTAAAACGCGTGTAAAACATAAACCAAACGATGAAATTGGTTATTTCTTCATGTATAATGATCAACTCGATACTCCCTAGCCCCCAACAGCCTTTTTTTTCATAACACTTTAACCAGAGTGACGGGAGAGCGGCATTTCAGAAAACGTGCTTATCTCGGCGAGAAAAAGCGATTTCGGCAATAAAATTTAAAACGCGTGTAAAACATAAACCAAACGATGAAATTGGTTATTTCTTCATGTATAATGATCAACTCGATACTCCCTAGCCCCCAACAGCCTTTTTTTTCATAACACTTTAACCAGAGTGACGGGAGAGCGGCATTTCAGAAAACGTGCTTATCTCGGCGAGAAAAAGCGATTTCGGCAATAAAATTTAAAACGCGTGTAAAACATAAACCAAACGATGAAATTGGTTATTTCTTCATGTATAATGATCAACTCGATACTCCCTAGCCCCCAACAGCCTTTTTTTTCATAACACTTTAACCAGAGTGACGGGAGAGCGGCATTTCAGAAAACGTGCTTATCTCGGCGAGAAAAAGCGATTTCGGCAATAAAATTTAAAACGCGTGTAAAACATAAACCAAACGATGAAATTGGTTATTTCTTCATGTATAATGATCAACTCGATACTCCCTAGCCCCCAACAGCCTTTTTTTTCATAACACTTTAACCAGAGTGACGGGAGAGCGGCATTTCAGAAAACGTGCTTATCTCGGCGAGAAAAAGCGATTTCGGCAATAAAATTTAAAACGCGTGTAAAACATAAACCAAACGATGAAATTGGTTATTTCTTCATGTATAATGATCAACTCGATACTCCCTAGCCCCCAACAGCCTTTTTTTTCATAACACTTTAACCAGAGTGACGGGAGAGCGGCATTTCAGAAAACGTGCTTATCTCGGCGAGAAAAAGCGATTTCGGCAATAAAATTTAAAACGCGTGTAAAACATAAACCAAACGATGAAATTGGTTATTTCTTCATGTATAATGATCAACTCGATACTCCCTAGCCCCCAACAGCCTTTTTTTTCATAACACTTTAACCAGAGTGACGGGAGAGCGGCATTTCAGAAAACGTGCTTATCTCGGCGAGAAAAAGCGATTTCGGCAATAAAATTTAAAACGCGTGTAAAACATAAACCAAACGATGAAATTGGTTATTTCTTCATGTATAATGATCAACTCGATACTCCCTAGCCCCCAACAGCCTTTTTTTTCATAACACTTTAACCAGAGTGACGGGAGAGCGGCATTTCAGAAAACGTGCTTATCTCGGCGAGAAAAAGCGATTTCGGCAATAAAATTTAAAACGCGTGTAAAACATAAACCAAACGATGAAATTGGTTATTTCTTCATGTATAATGATCAACTCGATACTCCCTAGCCCCCAACAGCCTTTTTTTTCATAACACTTTAACCAGAGTGACGGGAGAGCGGCATTTCAGAAAACGTGCTTATCTCGGCGAGAAAAAGCGATTTCGGCAATAAAATTTAAAACGCGTGTAAAACATAAACCAAACGATGAAATTGGTTATTTCTTCATGTATAATGATCAACTCGATACTCCCTAGCCCCCAACAGCCTTTTTTTTCATAACACTTTAACCAGAGTGACGGGAGAGCGGCATTTCAGAAAACGTGCTTATCTCGGCGAGAAAAAGCGATTTCGGCAATAAAATTTAAAACGCGTGTAAAACATAAACCAAACGATGAAATTGGTTATTTCTTCATGTATAATGATCAACTCGATACTCCCTAGCCCCCAACAGCCTTTTTTTTCATAACACTTTAACCAGAGTGACGGGAGAGCGGCATTTCAGAAAACGTGCTTATCTCGGCGAGAAAAAGCGATTTCGGCAATAAAATTTAAAACGCGTGTAAAACATAAACCAAACGATGAAATTGGTTATTTCTTCATGTATAATGATCAACTCGATACTCCCTAGCCCCCAACAGCCTTTTTTTTCATAACACTTTAACCAGAGTGACGGGAGAGCGGCATTTCAGAAAACGTGCTTATCTCGGCGAGAAAAAGCGATTTCGGCAATAAAATTTAAAACGCGTGTAAAACATAAACCAAACGATGAAATTGGTTATTTCTTCATGTATAATGATCAACTCGATACTCCCTAGCCCCCAACAGCCTTTTTTTTCATAACACTTTAACCAGAGTGACGGGAGAGCGGCATTTCAGAAAACGTGCTTATCTCGGCGAGAAAAAGCGATTTCGGCAATAAAATTTAAAACGCGTGTAAAACATAAACCAAACGATGAAATTGGTTATTTCTTCATGTATAATGATCAACTCGATACTCCCTAGCCCCCAACAGCCTTTTTTTTCATAACACTTTAACCAGAGTGACGGGAGAGCGGCATTTCAGAAAACGTGCTTATCTCGGCGAGAAAAAGCGATTTCGGCAATAAAATTTAAAACGCGTGTAAAACATAAACCAAACGATGAAATTGGTTATTTCTTCATGTATAATGATCAACTCGATACTCCCTAGCCCCCAACAGCCTTTTTTTTCATAACACTTTAACCAGAGTGACGGGAGAGCGGCATTTCAGAAAACGTGCTTATCTCGGCGAGAAAAAGCGATTTCGGCAATAAAATTTAAAACGCGTGTAAAACATAAACCAAACGATGAAATTGGTTATTTCTTCATGTATAATGATCAACTCGATACTCCCTAGCCCCCAACAGCCTTTTTTTTCATAACACTTTAACCAGAGTGACGGGAGAGCGGCATTTCAGAAAACGTGCTTATCTCGGCGAGAAAAAGCGATTTCGGCAATAAAATTTAAAACGCGTGTAAAACATAAACCAAACGATGAAATTGGTTATTTCTTCATGTATAATGATCAACTCGATACTCCCTAGCCCCCAACAGCCTTTTTTTTCATAACACTTTAACCAGAGTGACGGGAGAGCGGCATTTCAGAAAACGTGCTTATCTCGGCGAGAAAAAGCGATTTCGGCAATAAAATTTAAAACGCGTGTAAAACATAAACCAAACGATGAAATTGGTTATTTCTTCATGTATAATGATCAACTCGATACTCCCTAGCCCCCAACAGCCTTTTTTTTCATAACACTTTAACCAGAGTGACGGGAGAGCGGCATTTCAGAAAACGTGCTTATCTCGGCGAGAAAAAGCGATTTCGGCAATAAAATTTAAAACGCGTGTAAAACATAAACCAAACGATGAAATTGGTTATTTCTTCATGTATAATGATCAACTCGATACTCCCTAGCCCCCAACAGCCTTTTTTTTCATAACACTTTAACCAGAGTGACGGGAGAGCGGCATTTCAGAAAACGTGCTTATCTCGGCGAGAAAAAGCGATTTCGGCAATAAAATTTAAAACGCGTGTAAAACATAAACCAAACGATGAAATTGGTTATTTCTTCATGTATAATGATCAACTCGATACTCCCTAGCCCCCAACAGCCTTTTTTTTCATAACACTTTAACCAGAGTGACGGGAGAGCGGCATTTCAGAAAACGTGCTTATCTCGGCGAGAAAAAGCGATTTCGGCAATAAAATTTAAAACGCGTGTAAAACATAAACCAAACGATGAAATTGGTTATTTCTTCATGTATAATGATCAACTCGATACTCCCTAGCCCCCAACAGCCTTTTTTTTCATAACACTTTAACCAGAGTGACGGGAGAGCGGCATTTCAGAAAACGTGCTTATCTCGGCGAGAAAAAGCGATTTCGGCAATAAAATTTAAAACGCGTGTAAAACATAAACCAAACGATGAAATTGGTTATTTCTTCATGTATAATGATCAACTCGATACTCCCTAGCCCCCAACAGCCTTTTTTTTCATAACACTTTAACCAGAGTGACGGGAGAGCGGCATTTCAGAAAACGTGCTTATCTCGGCGAGAAAAAGCGATTTCGGCAATAAAATTTAAAACGCGTGTAAAACATAAACCAAACGATGAAATTGGTTATTTCTTCATGTATAATGATCAACTCGATACTCCCTAGCCCCCAACAGCCTTTTTTTTCATAACACTTTAACCAGAGTGACGGGAGAGCGGCATTTCAGAAAACGTGCTTATCTCGGCGAGAAAAAGCGATTTCGGCAATAAAATTTAAAACGCGTGTAAAACATAAACCAAACGATGAAATTGGTTATTTCTTCATGTATAATGATCAACTCGATACTCCCTAGCCCCCAACAGCCTTTTTTTTCATAACACTTTAACCAGAGTGACGGGAGAGCGGCATTTCAGAAAACGTGCTTATCTCGGCGAGAAAAAGCGATTTCGGCAATAAAATTTAAAACGCGTGTAAAACATAAACCAAACGATGAAATTGGTTATTTCTTCATGTATAATGATCAACTCGATACTCCCTAGCCCCCAACAGCCTTTTTTTTCATAACACTTTAACCAGAGTGACGGGAGAGCGGCATTTCAGAAAACGTGCTTATCTCGGCGAGAAAAAGCGATTTCGGCAATAAAATTTAAAACGCGTGTAAAACATAAACCAAACGATGAAATTGGTTATTTCTTCATGTATAATGATCAACTCGATACTCCCTAGCCCCCAACAGCCTTTTTTTTCATAACACTTTAACCAGAGTGACGGGAGAGCGGCATTTCAGAAAACGTGCTTATCTCGGCGAGAAAAAGCGATTTCGGCAATAAAATTTAAAACGCGTGTAAAACATAAACCAAACGATGAAATTGGTTATTTCTTCATGTATAATGATCAACTCGATACTCCCTAGCCCCCAACAGCCTTTTTTTTCATAACACTTTAACCAGAGTGACGGGAGAGCGGCATTTCAGAAAACGTGCTTATCTCGGCGAGAAAAAGCGATTTCGGCAATAAAATTTAAAACGCGTGTAAAACATAAACCAAACGATGAAATTGGTTATTTCTTCATGTATAATGATCAACTCGATACTCCCTAGCCCCCAACAGCCTTTTTTTTCATAACACTTTAACCAGAGTGACGGGAGAGCGGCATTTCAGAAAACGTGCTTATCTCGGCGAGAAAAAGCGATTTCGGCAATAAAATTTAAAACGCGTGTAAAACATAAACCAAACGATGAAATTGGTTATTTCTTCATGTATAATGATCAACTCGATACTCCCTAGCCCCCAACAGCCTTTTTTTTCATAACACTTTAACCAGAGTGACGGGAGAGCGGCATTTCAGAAAACGTGCTTATCTCGGCGAGAAAAAGCGATTTCGGCAATAAAATTTAAAACGCGTGTAAAACATAAACCAAACGATGAAATTGGTTATTTCTTCATGTATAATGATCAACTCGATACTCCCTAGCCCCCAACAGCCTTTTTTTTCATAACACTTTAACCAGAGTGACGGGAGAGCGGCATTTCAGAAAACGTGCTTATCTCGGCGAGAAAAAGCGATTTCGGCAATAAAATTTAAAACGCGTGTAAAACATAAACCAAACGATGAAATTGGTTATTTCTTCATGTATAATGATCAACTCGATACTCCCTAGCCCCCAACAGCCTTTTTTTTCATAACACTTTAACCAGAGTGACGGGAGAGCGGCATTTCAGAAAACGTGCTTATCTCGGCGAGAAAAAGCGATTTCGGCAATAAAATTTAAAACGCGTGTAAAACATAAACCAAACGATGAAATTGGTTATTTCTTCATGTATAATGATCAACTCGATACTCCCTAGCCCCCAACAGCCTTTTTTTTCATAACACTTTAACCAGAGTGACGGGAGAGCGGCATTTCAGAAAACGTGCTTATCTCGGCGAGAAAAAGCGATTTCGGCAATAAAATTTAAAACGCGTGTAAAACATAAACCAAACGATGAAATTGGTTATTTCTTCATGTATAATGATCAACTCGATACTCCCTAGCCCCCAACAGCCTTTTTTTTCATAACACTTTAACCAGAGTGACGGGAGAGCGGCATTTCAGAAAACGTGCTTATCTCGGCGAGAAAAAGCGATTTCGGCAATAAAATTTAAAACGCGTGTAAAACATAAACCAAACGATGAAATTGGTTATTTCTTCATGTATAATGATCAACTCGATACTCCCTAGCCCCCAACAGCCTTTTTTTTCATAACACTTTAACCAGAGTGACGGGAGAGCGGCATTTCAGAAAACGTGCTTATCTCGGCGAGAAAAAGCGATTTCGGCAATAAAATTTAAAACGCGTGTAAAACATAAACCAAACGATGAAATTGGTTATTTCTTCATGTATAATGATCAACTCGATACTCCCTAGCCCCCAACAGCCTTTTTTTTCATAACACTTTAACCAGAGTGACGGGAGAGCGGCATTTCAGAAAACGTGCTTATCTCGGCGAGAAAAAGCGATTTCGGCAATAAAATTTAAAACGCGTGTAAAACATAAACCAAACGATGAAATTGGTTATTTCTTCATGTCATAATGATCAACTCGATACTCCCTAGCCCCCAACAGCCTTTTTTTTCATAACACTTTAACCAGAGTGACGGGAGAGCGGCATTTCAGAAAACGTGCTTATCTCGGCGAGAAAAAGCGATTTCGGCAATAAAATTTAAAACGCGTGTAAAACATAAACCAAACGATGAAATTGGTTATTTCTTCATGTATAATGATCAACTCGATACTCCCTAGCCCCCAACAGCCTTTTTTTTCATAACACTTTAACCAGAGTGACGGGAGAGCGGCATTTCAGAAAACGTGCTTATCTCGGCGAGAAAAAGCGATTTCGGCAATAAAATTTAAAACGCGTGTAAAACATAAACCAAACGATGAAATTGGTTATTTCTTCATGTATAATGATCAACTCGATACTCCCTAGCCCCCAACAGCCTTTTTTTTCATAACACTTTAACCAGAGTGACGGGAGAGCGGCATTTCAGAAAACGTGCTTATCTCGGCGAGAAAAAGCGATTTCGGCAATAAAATTTAAAACGCGTGTAAAACATAAACCAAACGATGAAATTGGTTATTTCTTCATGTATAATGATCAACTCGATACTCCCTAGCCCCCAACAGCCTTTTTTTTCATAACACTTTAACCAGAGTGACGGGAGAGCGGCATTTCAGAAAACGTGCTTATCTCGGCGAGAAAAAGCGATTTCGGCAATAAAATTTAAAACGCGTGTAAAACATAAACCAAACGATGAAATTGGTTATTTCTTCATGTATATGATCAACTCGATACTCCCTAGCCCCCAACAGCCTTTTTTTTCATAACACTTTAACCAGAGTGACGGGAGAGCGGCATTTCAGAAAACGTGCTTATCTCGGCGAGAAAAAGCGATTTCGGCAATAAAATTTAAAACGCGTGTAAAACATAAACCAAACGATGAAATTGGTTATTTCTTCATGTATAATGATCAACTCGATACTCCCTAGCCCCCAACAGCCTTTTTTTTCATAACACTTTAACCAGAGTGACGGGAGAGCGGCATTTCAGAAAACGTGCTTATCTCGGCGAGAAAAAGCGATTTCGGCAATAAAATTTAAAACGCGTGTAAAACATAAACCAAACGATGAAATTGGTTATTTCTTCATGTATAATGATCAACTCGATACTCCCTAGCCCCCAACAGCCTTTTTTTTCATAACACTTTAACCAGAGTGACGGGAGAGCGGCATTTCAGAAAACGTGCTTATCTCGGCGAGAAAAAGCGATTTCGGCAATAAAATTTAAAACGCGTGTAAAACATAAACCAAACGATGAAATTGGTTATTTCTTCATGTATAATGATCAACTCGATACTCCCTAGCCCCCAACAGCCTTTTTTTTCATAACACTTTAACCAGAGTGACGGGAGAGCGGCATTTCAGAAAACGTGCTTATCTCGGCGAGAAAAAGCGATTTCGGCAATAAAATTTAAAACGCGTGTAAAACATAAACCAAACGATGAAATTGGTTATTTCTTCATGTATAATGATCAACTCGATACTCCCTAGCCCCCAACAGCCTTTTTTTTCATAACACTTTAACCAGAGTGACGGGAGAGCGGCATTTCAGAAAACGTGCTTATCTCGGCGAGAAAAAGCGATTTCGGCAATAAAATTTAAAACGCGTGTAAAACATAAACCAAACGATGAAATTGGTTATTTCTTCATGTATAATGATCAACTCGATACTCCCTAGCCCCCAACAGCCTTTTTTTTCATAACACTTTAACCAGAGTGACGGGAGAGCGGCATTTCAGAAAACGTGCTTATCTCGGCGAGAAAAAGCGATTTCGGCAATAAAATTTAAAACGCGTGTAAAACATAAACCAAACGATGAAATTGGTTATTTCTTCATGTATAATGATCAACTCGATACTCCCTAGCCCCCAACAGCCTTTTTTTTCATAACACTTTAACCAGAGTGACGGGAGAGCGGCATTTCAGAAAACGTGCTTATCTCGGCGAGAAAAAGCGATTTCGGCAATAAAATTTAAAACGCGTGTAAAACATAAACCAAACGATGAAATTGGTTATTTCTTCATGTATAATGATCAACTCGATACTCCCTAGCCCCCAACAGCCTTTTTTTTCATAACACTTTAACCAGAGTGACGGGAGAGCGGCATTTCAGAAAACGTGCTTATCTCGGCGAGAAAAAGCGATTTCGGCAATAAAATTTAAAACGCGTGTAAAACATAAACCAAACGATGAAATTGGTTATTTCTTCATGTATAATGATCAACTCGATACTCCCTAGCCCCCAACAGCCTTTTTTTTCATAACACTTTAACCAGAGTGACGGGAGAGCGGCATTTCAGAAAACGTGCTTATCTCGGCGAGAAAAAGCGATTTCGGCAATAAAATTTAAAACGCGTGTAAAACATAAACCAAACGATGAAATTGGTTATTTCTTCATGTATAATGATCAACTCGATACTCCCTAGCCCCCAACAGCCTTTTTTTTCATAACACTTTAACCAGAGTGACGGGAGAGCGGCATTTCAGAAAACGTGCTTATCTCGGCGAGAAAAAGCGATTTCGGCAATAAAATTTAAAACGCGTGTAAAACATAAACCAAACGATGAAATTGGTTATTTCTTCATGTATAATGATCAACTCGATACTCCCTAGCCCCCAACAGCCTTTTTTTTCATAACACTTTAACCAGAGTGACGGGAGAGCGGCATTTCAGAAAACGTGCTTATCTCGGCGAGAAAAAGCGATTTCGGCAATAAAATTTAAAACGCGTGTAAAACATAAACCAAACGATGAAATTGGTTATTTCTTCATGTATAATGATCAACTCGATACTCCCTAGCCCCCAACAGCCTTTTTTTTCATAACACTTTAACCAGAGTGACGGGAGAGCGGCATTTCAGAAAACGTGCTTATCTCGGCGAGAAAAAGCGATTTCGGCAATAAAATTTAAAACGCGTGTAAAACATAAACCAAACGATGAAATTGGTTATTTCTTCATGTATAATGATCAACTCGATACTCCCTAGCCCCCAACAGCCTTTTTTTTCATAACACTTTAACCAGAGTGACGGGAGAGCGGCATTTCAGAAAACGTGCTTATCTCGGCGAGAAAAAGCGATTTCGGCAATAAAATTTAAAACGCGTGTAAAACATAAACCAAACGATGAAATTGGTTATTTCTTCATGTATAATGATCAACTCGATACTCCCTAGCCCCCAACAGCCTTTTTTTTCATAACACTTTAACCAGAGTGACGGGAGAGCGGCATTTCAGAAAACGTGCTTATCTCGGCGAGAAAAAGCGATTTCGGCAATAAAATTTAAAACGCGTGTAAAACATAAACCAAACGATGAAATTGGTTATTTCTTCATGTATAATGATCAACTCGATACTCCCTAGCCCCCAACAGCCTTTTTTTTCATAACACTTTAACCAGAGTGACGGGAGAGCGGCATTTCAGAAAACGTGCTTATCTCGGCGAGAAAAAGCGATTTCGGCAATAAAATTTAAAACGCGTGTAAAACATAAACCAAACGATGAAATTGGTTATTTCTTCATGTATAATGATCAACTCGATACTCCCTAGCCCCCAACAGCCTTTTTTTTCATAACACTTTAACCAGAGTGACGGGAGAGCGGCATTTCAGAAAACGTGCTTATCTCGGCGAGAAAAAGCGATTTCGGCAATAAAATTTAAAACGCGTGTAAAACATAAACCAAACGATGAAATTGGTTATTTATTTCTTCATGTATAATGATCAACTCGATACTCCCTAGCCCCCAACAGCCTTTTTTTTCATAACACTTTAACCAGAGTGACGGGAGAGCGGCATTTCAGAAAACGTGCTTATCTCGGCGAGAAAAAGCGATTTCGGCAATAAAATTTAAAACGCGTGTAAAACATAAACCAAACGATGAAATTGGTTATTTCTTCATGTATAATGATCAACTCGATACTCCCTAGCCCCCAACAGCCTTTTTTTTCATAACACTTTAACCAGAGTGACGGGAGAGCGGCATTTCAGAAAACGTGCTTATCTCGGCGAGAAAAAGCGATTTCGGCAATAAAATTTAAAACGCGTGTAAAACATAAACCAAACGATGAAATTGGTTATTTCTTCATGTATAATGATCAACTCGATACTCCCTAGCCCCCAACAGCCTTTTTTTTCATAACACTTTAACCAGAGTGACGGGAGAGCGGCATTTCAGAAAACGTGCTTATCTCGGCTAGAAAAAGCCATTTCGGCAATAAAATTTAAAACGCGTGTAAAACATAAACCAAACGATGAAATTGGTTATTTCTTCATGTATAATGATCAACTCGATACTCCCTAGCCCCCAACAGCCTTTTTTTTCATAACACTTTAACCAGAGTGACGGGAGAGCGGCATTTCAGAAAACGTGCTTATCTCGGCGAGAAAAAGCGATTTCGGCAATAAAATTTAAAACGCGTGTAAAACATAAACCAAACGATGAAATTGGTTATTTCTTCATGTATAATGATCAACTCGATACTCCCTAGCCCCCAACAGCCTTTTTTTTCATAACACTTTAACCAGAGTGACGGGAGAGCGGCATTTCAGAAAACGTGCTTATCTCGGCGAGAAAAAGCGATTTCGGCAATAAAATTTAAAACGCGTGTAAAACATAAACCAAACGATGAAATTGGTTATTTCTTCATGTATAATGATCAACTCGATACTCCCTAGCCCCCAACAGCCTTTTTTTTCATAACACTTTAACCAGAGTGACGGGAGAGCGGCATTTCAGAAAACGTGCTTATCTCGGCGAGAAAAAGCCATTTCGGCAATAAAATTTAAAACGCGTGTAAAACATAAACCAAACGATGAAATTGGTTATTTCTTCATGTATAATGATCAACTCGATACTCCCTAGCCCCCAACAGCCTTTTTTTTCATAACACTTTAACCAGAGTGACGGGAGAGCGGCATTTCAGAAAACGTGCTTATCTCGGCGAGAAAAAGCGATTTCGGCAACAAAATTTAAAACGCGTGTAAAACATAAACCAAACGATGAAATTGGTTATTTCTTCATGTATAATGATCAACTCGATACTCCCTAGCCCCCAACAGCCTTTTTTTTCATAACACTTTAACCAGAGTGACGGGAGAGCGGCATTTCAGAAAACGTGCTTATCTCGGCGAGAAAAAGCGATTTCGGCAATACAATTTAAAACGCGTGTAAAACATAAACCAAACGATGAAATTGGTTATTTCTTCATGTATAATGATCAACTCGATACTCCCTAGCCCCCAACAGCCTTTTTTTTCATAACACTTTAACCAGAGTGACGGGAGAGCGGCATTTCAGAAAACGTGCTTATCTCGGCGAGAAAAAGCGATTTCGGCAATAAAATTTAAAACGCGTGTAAAACATAAACCAAACGATGAAATTGGTTATTTCTTCATGTATAATGATCAACTCGATACTCCCTAGCCCCCAACAGCCTTTTTTTTCATAACACTTTAACCAGAGTGACGGGAGAGCGGCATTTCAGAAAACGTGCTTATCTCGGCGAGAAAAAGCGATTTCGGCAATAAAATTTAAAACGCGTGTAAAACATAAACCAAACGATGAAATTGGTTATTTCTTCATGTATAATGATCAACTCGATACTCCCTAGCCCCCAACAGCCTTTTTTTCATAACACTTTAACCAGAGTGACGGGAGAGCGGCATTTCAGAAAACGTGCTTATCTCGGCGAGAAAAAGCGATTTCGGCAATAAAATTTAAAACGCGTGTAAAACATAAACCAAACGATGAAATTGGTTATTTCTTCATGTATAATGATCAACTCGATACTCCCTAGCCCCCAACAGCCTTTTTTTTCGCAATAAAATTTAAAACGCGTGTAAAACATAAACCAAACGATGAAATTGGTTATTTCTTCATGTATAATGATCAACTCGATACTCCCTAGCCCCCAACAGCCTTTTTTTTCATAACACTTTAACCAGAGTGACGGGAGAGCGGCATTTCAGAAAACGTGCTTATCTCGGCGAGAAAAAGCGATTTCGGCAATAAAATTTAAAACGCGTGTAAAACATAAACCAAACGATGAAATTGGTTATTTCTTCATGTATAATGATCAACTCGATACTCCCTAGCCCCCAACAGCCTTTTTTTTCATAACACTTTAACCAGAGTGACGGGAGAGCGGCATTTCAGAAAACGTGCTTATCTCGGCGAGAAAAAGCGATTTCGGCAATAAAATTTAAAACGCGTGTAAAACATAAACCAAACGATGAAATTGGTTATTTCTTCATGTATAATGATCAACTCGATACTCCCTAGCCCCCAACAGCCTTTTTTTTCATAACACTTTAACCAGAGTGACGGGAGAGCGGCATTTCAGAAAACGTGCTTATCTCGGCGAGAAAAAGCGATTTCGGCAATAAAATTTAAAACGCGTGTAAAACATAAACCAAACGATGAAATTGGTTATTTCTTCATGTATAATGATCAACTCGATACTCCCTAGCCCCCAACAGCCTTTTTTTTCATAACACTTTAACCAGAGTGACGGGAGAGCGGCATTTCAGAAAACGTGCTTATCTCGGCGAGAAAAAGCGATTTCGGCAATAAAATTTAAAACGCGTGTAAAACATAAACCAAACGATGAAATTGGTTATTTCTTCATGTATAATGATCAACTCGAGTCGAGCTCCAGGGAGAGAGGCTGATTTTTCGCTTTTTGAGGCCGACCGACGAACCGGCGCGGGGCGGACTCAAAAGCCCGCAGAGCCGTAGGCACTTAGAAAAGTTTCGCCTTTGGCTGTGAGCTCCAGGGGGAGAGGCTGGTTTTGCGTTATTTTAGGCCGGCTGGAGAACCGGCGCGGGTCGGACGCACAATCCCCGCAGAGCCGTGGGCACTTAGAAAATTTTTGCCAAGTTGGCTCTGAGCGCCTGGTACCTAATATGGAAGTATAGAGGCCGACTTTCGGGCAAGATCACGCCGCGTTAGGCTTCCAGGACCCCGGCTAAGCAATTTTACCGGGCCGCCCGGTTCTTTTTTTGAACCAGCCCGGTTCTTTTTACACTTCCAGCTGGAGCTCAGCAGCGGCTTTTTGCGCAAGATCACGCCGGGTTAGGCTTCCAGGACCTCGGCTAAGCAATTCTACCGGGCCGCCCGGTTCTTTTTTTGAACCAGCCCGGTTCTTTTTACACTTCCAGCTGGAGCTCACGAGCGGCTTTTTGGACAAGATCACGCCGTGTTAGGCTTCCAGAGCCCCGGCTAAGCAATTTTACCGGCCCGCCCGGTTCTTTTTTTTAACCAGCCCGGTTCTTTTTACACTTCCAGCTGGAGCTCAGCAGCGGGTTTTTGGACAAGATCACGCCGTGTTAGGCTTCCAGAGCCCCGGCTAAGCAATTTTACAGGGTCGCCCGGTTCTTTTTTTTAACCAGCCCGGTTTTTTTTACACTTCCAGCTGGAGCTCAGCAGCGGCTTTTTGCACAGTATCACGCCGGGTTAGGCTTCCAGAGCCCCGGCTAAGCAATTTTACCGGGCCGCCCGGTTCTTTTTTTTAACCAGCCCGGTTCTTTTTACACTTCCAGCTGGAGCTCAGCAGCGGCTTTTTGGACAAGATCACGCCGTGTTAGGCTTCCAGAGCCCCGGCTAAGCAATTTTACCGGGTCGCCCGGTTCTTTTTTTTAACCAGCCCGGTTCTTTTTACACTTCCAGCTGGAGCTCAGCAGCGGCTTTTTGGACAAGATCACGCCGTGTTAGGCTTCCAGAGCCCCGGCTAAGCAATTTTACCGGGTCGCCCGGTTCTTTTTTTAACCAGCCCGGTTCTTTTTACACTTCCAGCTGGAGCTCAGCATCGTGTAAAACATAAACAAAACGATGAAATTGGTTATTTCTTCATGTATAATGATCAACTCGATACTCCCTAGCCCCCAACAGCCTTTTTTTTCATAACACTTTAACCAGAGTGACGGGAGAGCGGCATTTCAGAAAACGTGCTTATCTTGGCGAGAAAAAGCGATTTCGGCAATAAAATTTAAAACGCGTGTAAAACATAAATCAAACGATGAAATTGGTTATTTCTTCATGTATAATGATCAACTCGATACTCCCTAGCCCCCAACAGCCTTTTTTTTCATAACACTTTAACCAGAGTGACGGGAGAGCGGCATTTCAGAAAACGTGCTTATCTCGGCGAGAAAAAGCGATTTCGGCAATAAAATTTAAAACGCGTGTAAAACATAAACCAAACGATGAAATTGGTTATTTCTTCATGTATAATGATCAACTCGATACTCCCTAGCCCCCAACAGCCTTTTTTTTCATAACACTTTAACCAGAGTGACGGGAGAGCGGCATTTCAGAAAACGTGCTTATCTCGGCGAGAAAAAGCCATTTCGGCAATAAAATTTAAAACGCGTGTAAAACATAAATCAAACGATGAAATTGGTTATTTCTTCATGTATAATGATCAACTCGATACTCCCTAGCCCCCAACAGCCTTTTTTTTCATAACACTTTAACCAGAGTGACGGGAGAGCGGCATTTCAGAAAACGTGCTTATCTCGGCGAGAAAAAGCGATTTCGGCAATAAAATTTAAAACGCGTGTAAAACATAAACCAAACGATGAAATTGGTTATTTCTTCATGTATAATGATCAACTCGATACTCCCTAGCCCCCAACAGCCTTTTTTTTCATAACACTTTAACCAGAGTGACGGGAGAGCGGCATTTCAGAAAACGTGCTTATCTCGGCGAGAAAAAGCGATTTCGGCAATAAAATTTAAAACGCGTGTAAAACATAAACCAAACGATGAAATTGGTTATTTCTTCATGTATAATGATCAACTCGATACTCCCTAGCCCCCAACAGCCTTTTTTTTCATAACACTTTAACCAGAGTGACGGGAGAGCGGCATTTCAGAAAACGTGCTTATCTCGGCGAGAAAAAGCGATTTCGGCAATAAAATTTAAAACGCGTGTAAAACATAAACCAAACGATGAAATTGGTTATTTCTTCATGTATAATGATCAACTCGATACTCCCTAGCCCCCAACAGCCTTTTTTTTCATAACACTTTAACCAGAGTGACGGGAGAGCGGCATTTCAGAAAACGTGCTTATCTCGGCGAGAAAAAGCGATTTCGGCAATACAATTTAAAACGCGTGTAAAACATAAACCAAACGATGAAATTGGTTATTTCTTCATGTATAATGATCAACTCGATACTCCCTAGCCCCCAACAGCCTTTTTTTTCATAACACTTTAACCAGAGTGACGGGAGAGCGGCATTTCAGAAAACGTGCTTATCTCGGCGAGAAAAAGCGATTTCGGCAATAAAATTTAAAACGCGTGTAAAACATAAACCAAACGATGAAATTGGTTATTTCTTCATGTATAATGATCAACTCGATACTCCCTAGCCCCCAACAGCCTTTTTTTTCATAACACTTTAACCAGAGTGACGGGAGAGCGGCATTTCAGAAAACGTGCTTATCTCGGCGAGAAAAAGCCATTTCGGCAATAAAATTTAAAACGCGTGTAAAACATAAACCAAACGATGAAATTGGTTATTTCTTCATGTATAATGATCAACTCGATACTCCCTAGCCCCCAACAGCCTTTTTTTTTCATAACACTTTAACCAGAGTGACGGGAGAGCGGCATTTCAGAAAACGTGCTTATCTCGGCGAGAAAAAGCGATTTCGGCAATAAAATTTAAAACGCGTGTAAAACATAAACCAAACGATGAAATTGGTTATTTCTTCATGTATAATGATCAACTCGATACTCCCTAGCCCCCAACAGCCTTTTTTTCATAACACTTTAACCAGAGTGACGGGAGAGCGGCATTTCAGAAAACGTGCTTATCTCGGCGAGAAAAAGCGATTTCGGCAATAAAATTTAAAACGCGTGTAAAACATAAACCAAACGATGAAATTGGTTATTTCTTCATGTATAATGATCAACTCGATACTCCCTAGCCCCCCACAGCCTTTTTTTTCATAACACTTTAACCAGAGTGACGGGAGAGCGGCATTTCAGAAAACGTGCTTATCTCGGCGAGAAAAAGCGATTTCGGCAATAAAATTTAAAACGCGTGTAAAACATAAACCAAACGATGAAATTGGTTATTTCTTCATGTATAATGATAGACTCGATACTCCCTAGCCCCCAACAGCCTTTTTTTTCATAACACTTTAACCAGAGTGACGGGAGAGCGGCATTTCAGAAAACGTGCTTATCTCGGCGAGAAAAAGCGATTTCGGCAATAACATTTAAAACGCGTGTAAAACATAAACCAAACGATGAAATTGGTTATTTCTTCATGTATAATGATCAACTCGATACTCCCTAGCCCCCAACAGCCTTTTTTTTCATAACACTTTAACCAGAGTGACGGGAGAGCGGCATTTCAGAAAACGTGCTTATCTCGGCGAGAAAAAGCGATTTCGGCAATAAAATTTAAAACGCGTGTAAAACATAAACCAAACGATGAAATTGGTTATTTCTTCATGTATAATGATCAACTCGATACTCCCTAGCCCCCAACAGCCTTTTTTTTCATAACACTTTAACCAGAGTGACGGGAGAGCGGCATTTCAGAAAACGTGCTTATCTCGGCGAGAAAAAGCGATTTCGGCAATAAAATTTAAAACGCGTGTAAAACATAAACCAAACGATGAAATTGGTTATTTCTTCATGTATAATGATCAACTCGATACTCCCTAGCCCCCAACAGCCTTTTTTTTCATAACACTTTAACCAGAGTGACGGGAGAGCGGCATTTCAGAAAACGTGCTTATCTCGGCGAGAAAAAGCCATTTCGGCAATAAAATTTAAAACGCGTGTAAAACATAAACCAAACGATGAAATTGGTTATTTCTTCATGTATAATGATCAACTCGATACTCCCTAGCCCCCAACAGCCTTTTTTTTCATAACACTTTAACCAGAGTGACGGGAGAGCGGCATTTCAGAAAACGTGCTTATCTCGGCGAGAAAAAGCGATTTCGGCAATAAAATTTAAAACGCGTGTAAAACATAAACCAAACGATGAAATTGGTTATTTCTTCATGTATAATGATCAACTCGATACTCCCTAGCCCCCAACAGCCTTTTTTTTCATAACACTTTAACCAGAGTGACGGGAGAGCGGCATTTCAGAAAACGTGCTTATCTCGGCGAGAAAAAGCCATTTCGGCAATAAAATTTAAAACGCGTGTAAAACATAAACCAAACGATGAAATTGGTTATTTCTTCATGTATAATGATCAACTCGATACTCCCTAGCCCCCAACAGCCTTTTTTTTCATAACACTTTAACCAGAGTGACGGGAGAGCGGCATTTCAGAAAACGTGCTTATCTCGGCGAGAAAAAGCGATTTCGGCAACAAAATTTAAAACGCGTGTAAAACATAAACCAAACGATGAAATTGGTTATTTCTTCATGTATAATGATCAACTCGATACTCCCTAGCCCCCAACAGCCTTTTTTTTCATAACACTTTAACCAGAGTGACGGGAGAGCGGCATTTCAGAAAACGTGCTTATCTCGGCGAGAAAAAGCGATTTCGGCAATAAAATTTAAAACGCGTGTAAAACATAAACCAAACGATGAAATTGGTTATTTCTTCATGTATAATGATCAACTCGATACTCCCTAGCCCCCAACAGCCTTTTTTTTCATAACACTTTCACCAGAGTGACGGGAGAGCGGCATTTCAGAAAACGTGCTTATCTCGGCGAGAAAAAGCGATTTCGGCAATAAAATTTAAAACGCGTGTAAAACATAAACCAAACGATGAAATTGGTTATTTCTTCATGTATAATGATCAACTCGATACTCCCTAGCCCCCAACAGCCTTTTTTTTCATAACACTTTAACCAGAGTGACGGGAGAGCGGCATTTCAGAAAACGTGCTTATCTCGGCGAGAAAAAGCGATTTCGGCAATAAAATTTAAAACGCGTGTAAAACATAAACCAAACGATGAAATTGGTTATTTCTTCATGTATAATGATCAACTCGAGTCGAGCTCCAGGGAGAGAGGCTGATTTTTCGCTTTTTGAGGCCGACCGACGAACCGGCGCGGGGCGGACTCAAAAGCCCGCAGAGCCGTAGGCACTTAGAAAAGTTTCGCCTTTGGCTGTGAGCTCCAGGGGGAGAGGCTGGTTTTGCGTTATTTTAGGCCGGCTGGAGAACCGGCGCGGGTCGGACGCACAATCCCCGCAGAGCCGTGGGCACTTAGAAAATTTTTGCCAAGTTGGCTCTGAGCGCCTGGTACCTTATATGGAAGTATAGAGGCCGACTTTCGGGCAAGATCACGCCGCGTTAGGCTTCCAGGACCCCGGCTAAGCAATTTTACCGGGCCGCCCGGTTCTTTTTTTGAACCAGCCCGGTTCTTTTTACACTTCCAGCTGGAGCTCAGCAGCGGCTTTTTGCGCAAGATCACGCCGGGTTAGGCTTCCAGGACCTCGGCTAAGCAATTCTACCGGGCCGCCCGGTTCTTTTTTTGAACCAGCCCGGTTCTTTTTACACTTCCAGCTGGAGCTCACGAGCGGCTTTTTGGACAAGATCACGCCGTGTTAGGCTTCCAGAGCCCCGGCTAAGCAATTTTACCGGCCCGCCCGGTTCTTTTTTTTAACCAGCCCGGTTCTTTTTACACTTCCAGCTGGAGCTCAGCAGCGGGTTTTTGGACAAGATCACGCCGTGTTAGGCTTCCAGAGCCCCGGCTAAGCAATTTTACAGGGTCGCCCGGTTCTTTTTTTTAACCAGCCCGGTTTTTTTTACACTTCCAGCTGGAGCTCAGCAGCGGCTTTTTGCACAGTATCACGCCGGGTTAGGCTTCCAGAGCCCCGGCTAAGCAATTTTACCGGGCCGCCCGGTTCTTTTTTTTAACCAGCCCGGTTCTTTTTACACTTCCAGCTGGAGCTCAGCAGCGGCTTTTTGGACAAGATCACGCCGTGTTAGGCTTCCAGAGCCCCGGCTAAGCAATTTTACAGGGTCGCCCGGTTCTTTTTTTTAACCAGCCCGGTTTTTTTTACACTTCCAGCTGGAGCTCAGCAGCGGCTTTTTGCACAGTATCACGCCGGGTTAGGCTTCCAGAGCCCCGGCTAAGCAATTTTACCGGGCCGCCCGGTTCTTTTTTTTAACCAGCCCGGTTCTTTTTACACTTCCAGCTGGAGCTCAGCAGCGGCTTTTTGGACAAGATCACGCCGTGTTAGGCTTCCAGAGCCCCGGCTAAGCAATTTTACCGGGTCGCCCGGTTCTTTTTTTTAACCAGCCCGGTTCTTTTTACACTTCCAGCTGGAGCTCAGCAGCGGCTTTTTGGACAAGATCACGCCGTGTTAGGCTTCCAGAGCCCCGGCTAAGCAATTTTACCGGGTCGCCCGGTTCTTTTTTTAACCAGCCCGGTTCTTTTTACACTTCCAGCTGGAGCTCAGCATCGTGTAAAACATAAACCAAACGATGAAATTGGTTATTTCTTCATGTATAATGATCAACTCGATACTCCCTAGCCCCCAACAGCCTTTTTTTTCATAACACTTTAACCAGAGTGACGGGAGAGCGGCATTTCAGAAAACGTGCTTATCTTGGCGAGAAAAAGCGATTTCGGCAATAAAATTTAAAACGCGTGTAAAACATAAATCAAACGATGAAATTGGTTATTTCTTCATGTATAATGATCAACTCGATACTCCCTAGCCCCCAACAGCCTTTTTTTTCATAACACTTTAACCAGAGTGACGGGAGAGCGGCATTTCAGAAAACGTGCTTATCTCGGCGAGAAAAAGCGATTTCGGCAATAAAATTTAAAACGCGTGTAAAACATAAACCAAACGATGAAATTGGTTATTTCTTCATGTATAATGATCAACTCGATACTCCCTAGCCCCCAACAGCCTTTTTTTTCATAACACTTTAACCAGAGTGACGGGAGAGCGGCATTTCAGAAAACGTGCTTATCTCGGCGAGAAAAAGCGATTTCGGCAATAAAATTTAAAACGCGTGTAAAACATAAATCAAACGATGAAATTGGTTATTTCTTCATGTATAAAGATCAACTCGATACTCCCTAGCCCCCAACAGCCTTTTTTTTCATAACACTTTAACCAGAGTGACGGGAGAGCGGCATTTCAGAAAACGTGCTTATCTCGGCGAGAAAAAGCGATTTCGGCAATAAAATTTAAAACGCGTGTAAAACATAAACCAAACGATGAAATTGGTTATTTCTTCATGTATAATGATCAACTCGATACTCCCTAGCCCCCAACAGCCTTTTTTTTCATAACACTTTAACCAGAGTGACGGGAGAGCGGCATTTCAGAAAACGTGCTTATCTCGGCGAGAAAAAGCGATTTCGGCAATAAAATTTAAAACGCGTGTAAAACATAAACCAAACGATGAAATTGGTTATTTCTTCATGTATAATGATCAACTCGATACTCCCTAGCCCCCAACAGCCTTTTTTTTTATAACACTTTAACCAGAGTGACGGGAGAGCGGCATTTCAGAAAACGTGCTTATCTCGGCGAGAAAAAGCGATTTCGGCAATAAAATTTAAAACGCGTGTAAAACATAAACCAAACGATGAAATTGGTTATTTCTTCATGTATAATGATCAACTCGATACTCCCTAGCCCCCAACAGCCTTTTTTTTCATAACACTTTAACCAGAGTGACGGGAGAGCGGCATTTCAGAAAACGTGCTTATCTCGGCGAGAAAAAGCGATTTCGGCAATACAATTTAAAACGCGTGTAAAACATAAACCAAACGATGAAATTGGTTATTTCTTCATGTATAATGATCAACTCGATACTCCCTAGCCCCCAACAGCCTTTTTTTTCATAACACTTTAACCAGAGTGACGGGAGAGCGGCATTTCAGAAAACGTGCTTATCTCAACGAGAAAAAGCGATTTCGGCAATAAAATTTTAAACGCGTGTAAAACATAAACCAAACGATGAAATTGGTTATTTCTTCATGTATAATGATCAACTCGATACTCCCTAGCCCCCAACAGCCTTTTTTTTCATAACACTTTAACCAGAGTGACGGGAGAGCGGCATTTCAGAAAACGTGCTTATCTCGGCGAGAAAAAGCGATTTCGGCAATAAAATTTAAAACGCGTGTAAAACATAAACCAAACGATGAAATTGGTTATTTCTTCATGTATAATGATCAACTCGATACTCCCTAGCCCCCAACAGCCTTTTTTTTCATAACACTTTAACCAGAGTGACGGGAGAGCGGCATTTCAGAAAACGTGCTTATCTCGGCGAGAAAAAGCGATTTCGGCAATAAAATTTAAAACGCGTGTAAAACATAAACCAAACGATGAAATTGGTTATTTCTTCATGTATAATGATCAACTCGATACTCCCTAGCCCCCAACAGCCTTTTTTTCATAACACTTTAACCAGAGTGACGGGAGAGCGGCATTTCAGAAAACGTGCTTATCTCGGCGAGAAAAAGCGATTTCGGCAATAAAATTTAAAACGCGTGTAAAACATAAACCAAACGATGAAATTGGTTATTTCTTCATGTATAATGATCAACTCGATACTCCCTAGCCCCCCACAGCCTTTTTTTTCATAACACTTTAACCAGAATGACGGGAGAGCGGCATTTCAGATAACGTGCTTATCTCGGCGAGAAAAAGCGATTTCGGCAATAAAATTTAAAACGCGTGTAAAACATAAACCAAACGATGAAATTGGTTATTTCTTCATGTATAATGATCAACTCGAGTCGAGCTCCAGGGAGAGAGGCTGATTTTTCGCTTTTTGAGGCCGACCGACGAACCGGCGCGGGGCGGACTCAAAAGCCCGCAGAGCCGTAGGCACTTAGAAAAGTTTCGCCTTTGGCTGTGAGCTCCAGGGGGAGAGGCTGGTTTTGCGTTATTTTAGGCCGGCTGGAGAACCGGCGCGGGTCGGACGCACAATCCCCGCAGAGCCGTGGGCACTTAGAACATTTTTGCCAAGTTGGCTCTGAGCGCCTGGTACCTAATAAGGAAGTATAGAGGCCGACTTTCGGGCAAGATCACGCCGCGTTAGGCTTCCAGGACCCCGGCTAAGCAATTTTACCGGGCCGCCCGGTTCTTTTTTTGAACCAGCCCGGTTCTTTTTACACTTCCAGCTGGAGCTCAGCAGCGGCTTTTTGCGCAAGATCACGCCGGGTTAGGCTTCCAGGACCTCGGCTAAGCAATTCTACCGGGCCGCCCGGTTCTTTTTTTGAACCAGCCCGGTTCTTTTTACACTTCCAGCTGGAGCTCACGAGCGGCTTTTTGGACAAGATCACGCCGTGTTAGGCTTCCAGAGCCCCGGCTAAGCAATTTTACCGGCCCGCCCGGTTCTTTTTTTTAACCAGCCCGGTTCTTTTTACACTTCCAGCTGGAGCTCAGCAGCGGGTTTTTGGACAAGATCACGCCGTGTTAGGCTTCCAGAGCCCCGGCTAAGCAATTTTACAGGGTCGCCCGGTTCTTTTTTTTAACCAGCCCGGTTTTTTTTACACTTCCAGCTGGAGCTCAGCAGCGGCTTTTTGCACAGTATCACGCCGGGTTAGGCTTCCAGAGCCCCGGCTAAGCAATTTTACCGGGCCGCCCGGTTCTTTTTTTTAACCAGCCCGGTTCTTTTTACACTTCCAGCTGGAGCTCAGCAGCGGCTTTTTGGACAAGATCACGCCGTGTTAGGCTTCCAGAGCCCCGGCTAAGCAATTTTACCGGGTCGCCCGGTTCTTTTTTTTAACCAGCCCGGTTCTTTTTACACTTCCAGCTGGAGCTAAGCAGCGGCTTTTTGGACAAGATCACGCCGTGTTAGGCTTCCAGAGCCCCGGCTAAGCAATTTTACCGGGTCGCCCGGTTCTTTTTTTAACCAGCCCGGTTCTTTTTACACTTCCAGCTGGAGCTCAGCATCGTGTAAAACATAAACCAAACGATGAAATTGGTTATTTCTTCATGTATAATGATCAACTCGATACTCCCTAGCCCCCAACAGCCTTTTTTTTCATAACACTTTAACCAGAGTGACGGGAGAGCGGCATTTCAGAAAACGTGCTTATCTCGGCGAGAAAAAGCGATTTCGGCAATAAAATTTAAAACGCGTGTAAAACATAAATCAAACGATGAAATTGGTTATTTCTTCATGTATAATGATCAACTCGATACTCCCTAGCCCCCAACAGCCTTTTTTTTCATAACACTTTAACCAGAGTGACGGGAGAGCGGCATTTCAGAAAACGTGCTTATCTCGGCGAGAAAAAGCGATTTCGGCAATAAAATTTAAAACGCGTGTAAAACATAAATCAAACGATGAAATTGGTTATTTCTTCATGTATAATGATCAACTCGATACTCCCTAGCCCCCAACAGCCTTTTTTTTCATAACACTTTAACCAGAGTGACGGGAGAGCGGCATTTCAGAAAACGTGCTTATCTCGGCGAGAAAAAGCGATTTCGGCAATAAAATTTAAAACGCGTGTAAAACATAAACCAAACGATGAAATTGGTTATTTCTTCATGTATAATGATCAACTCGATACTCCCTAGCCCCCAACAGCCTTTTTTTCATAACACTTTAACCAGAGTGACGGGAGAGCGGCATTTCAGAAAACGTGCTTATCTCGGCGAGAAAAAGCGATTTCGGCAATAAAATTTAAAACGCGTGTAAAACATAAATCAAACGATGAAATTGGTTATTTCTTCATGTATAATGATCAACTCGATACTCCCTAGCCCCCAACAGCCTTTTTTTTCATAACACTTTAACCAGAGTGACGGGAGAGCGGCATTTCAGAAAACGTGCTTATCTCGGCGAGAAAAAGCGATTTCGGCAATAAAATTTAAAACGCGTGTAAAACATAAACCAAACGATGAAATTGGTTATTTCTTCATGTATAATGATCAACTCGATACTCCCTAGCCCCCAACAGCCTTTTTTTTCATAACACTTTAACCAGAGTGACGGGAGAGCGGCATTTCAGAAAACGTGCTTATCTCGGCGAGAAAAAGCGATTTCGGCAATAAAATTTAAAACGCGTGTAAAACATAAACCAAACGATGAAATTGGTTATTTCTTCATGTATAATGATCAACTCGAGTCGAGCTCCAGGGAGAGAGGCTGATTTTTCGCTTTTTGAGGCCGACCGACGAACCGGCGCGGGGCGGACTCAAAAGCCCGCAGAGCCGTAGGCACTTAGAAAAGTTTCGCCTTTGGCTGTGAGCTCCAGGGGGAAAGGCTGGTTTTGCGTTATTTTAGGCCGGCTGGAGAACCGGCGCGGGTCGGACGCACAATCCCCGCAGAGCCGTGGGCACTTAGAAAATTTTTGCCAAGTTGGCTCTGAGCGCCTGGTACCTAATAAGGAAGTATAGAGGCCGACTTTCGGGCAAGATCACGCCGCGTTAGGCTTCCAGGACCCCGGCTAAGCAATTTTACCGGGCCGCCCGGTTCTTTTTTTGAACCAGCCCGGTTCTTTTTACACTTCCAGCTGGAGCTCAGCAGCGGCTTTTTGCGCAAGATCACGCCGGGTTAGGCTTCCAGGACCTCGGCTAAGCAATTCTACCGGGCCGCCCGGTTCTTTTTTTGAACCAGCCCGGTTCTTTTTACACTTCCAGCTAGAGCTCACGAGCGGCTTTTTGGACAAGATCACGCCGTGTTAGGCTTCCAGAGCCCCGGCTAAGCAATTTTACCGGCCCGCCCGGTTCTTTTTTTTAACCAGCCCGGTTCTTTTTACACTTCCAGCTGGAGCTCAGCAGCGGGTTTTTGGACAAGATCACGCCGTGTTAGGCTTCCAGAGCCCCGGCTGAGCAATTTTACAGGGTCGCCCGGTTCTTTTTTTTAACCAGCCCGGTTTTTTTTACACTTCCAGCTGGAGCTCAGCAGCGGCTTTTTGCACAGTATCACGCCGGGTTAGGCTTCCAGAGCCCCGGCTAAGCAATTTTACCGGGTCGCCCGGTTCTTTTTTTTAACCAGCCCGGTTCTTTTTACACTTCCAGCTGGAGCTCAGCAGCGGCTTTTTGGACAAGATCACGCCGTGTTAGGCTTCCAGAGCCCCGGCTAAGCAATTTTACCGGGTCGCCCGGTTCTTTTTTTTAACCAGCCCGGTTCTTTTTACACTTCCAGCTGGAGCTCAGCAGCGGCTTTTTGGACAAGATCACGCCGTGTTAGGCTTCCAGAGCCCCGGCTAAGCAATTTTACCGGGTCGCCCGGTTCTTTTTTTAACCAGCCCGGTTCTTTTTACACTTCCAGCTGGAGCTCAGCATCGTGTAAAACATAAACCAAACGATGAAATTGGTTATTTCTTCATGTATAATGATCAACTCGATACTCCCTAGCCCCCAACAGCCTTTTTTTTCATAACACTTTAACCAGAGTGACGGGAGAGCGGCATTTCAGAAAACGTGCTTATCTCGGCGAGAAAAAGCGATTTCGGCAATAAAATTTAAAACGCGTGTAAAACATAAACCAAACGATGAAATTGGTTATTTCTTCATGTATAATGATCAACTCGATACTCCCTAGCCCCCAACAGCCTTTTTTTTCATAACACTTTAACCAGAGTGACGGGAGAGCGGCATTTCAGAAAACGTGCTTATCTCGGCGAGAAAAAGCGATTTCGGCAATAAAATTTAAAACGCGTGTAAAACATAAACCAAACGATGAAATTGGTTATTTCTTCATGTATAATGATCAACTCGATACTCCCTAGCCCCCAACAGCCTTTTTTTCATAACACTTTAACCAGAGTGACGGGAGAGCGGCATTTCAGAAAACGTGCTTATCTCGGCGAGAAAAAGCGATTTCGGCAATAAAATTTAAAACGCGTGTAAAACATAAACCAAACGATGAAATTGGTTATTTCTTCATGTATAATGATCAACTCGATACTCCCTAGCCCCCCACAGCCTTTTTTTTCATAACACTTTAACCAGAGTGACGGGAGAGCGGCATTTCAGATAACGTGCTTATCTCGGCGAGAAAAAGCGATTTCGGCAATAAAATTTAAAACGCGTGTAAAACATAAACCAAACGATGAAATTGGTTATTTCTTCATGTATAATGATAGACTCGATACTCCCTAGCCCCCAACAGCCTTTTTTTTCATAACACTTTAACCAGAGTGACGGGAGAGCGGCATTTCAGAAAACGTGCTTATCTCGGCGAGAAAAAGCGATTTCGGCAATAACATTTAAAACGCGTGTAAAACATAAACCAAACGATGAAATTGGTTATTTCTTCATGTATAATGATCAACTCGATACTCCCTAGCCCCCAACAGCCTTTTTTTTCATAACACTTTAACCAGAGTGACGGGAGAGCGGCATTTCAGAAAACGTGCTTATCTCGGCGAGAAAAAGCGATTTCGGCAATAAAATTTAAAACGCGTGTAAAACATAAACCAAACGATGAAATTGGTTATTTCTTCATGTATAATGATCAACTCGATACTCCCTAGCCCCCAACAGCCTTTTTTTTCATAACACTTTAACCAGAGTGACGGGAGAGCGGCATTTCAGAAAACGTGCTTATCTCGGCGAGAAAAAGCGATTTCGGCAATAAAATTTAAAACGCGTGTAAAACATAAACCAAACGATGAAATTGGTTATTTCTTCATGTATAATGATCAACTCGATACTCCCTAGCCCCCAACAGCCTTTTTTTTCATAACACTTTAACCAGAGTGACGGGAGAGCGGCATTTCAGAAAACGTGCTTATCTCGGCGAGAAAAAGCGATTTCGGCAATAAAATTTAAAACGCGTGTAAAACATAAACCAAACGATGAAATTGGTTATTTCTTCATGTATAATGATCAACTCGATACTCCCTAGCCCCCAACAGCCTTTTTTTTCATAACACTTTAACCAGAGTGACGGGAGAGCGGCATTTCAGAAAACGTGCTTATCTCGGCGAGAAAAAGCCATTTCGGCAATAAAATTTAAAACGCGTGTAAAACATAAACCAAACGATGAAATTGGTTATTTCTTCATGTATAATGATCAACTCGATACTCCCTAGCCCCCAACAGCCTTTTTTTTCATAACACTTTAACCAGAGTGACGGGAGAGCGGCATTTCAGAAAACGTGCTTATCTCGGCGAGAAAAAGCCATTTCGGCAATAAAATTTAAAACGCGTGTAAAACATAAACCAAACGATGAAATTGGTTATTTCTTCATGTATAATGATCAACTCGATACTCCCTAGCCCCCAACAGCCTTTTTTTTCATAACACTTTAACCAGAGTGACGGGAGAGCGGCATTTCAGAAAACGTGCTTATCTCGGCGAGAAAAAGCGATTTCGGCAACAAAATTTAAAACGCGTGTAAAACATAAACCAAACGATGAAATTGGTTATTTCTTCATGTATAATGATCAACTCGATACTCCCTAGCCCCCAACAGCCTTTTTTTTCATAACACTTTAACCAGAGTGACGGGAGAGCGGCATTTCAGAAAACGTGCTTATCTCGGCGAGAAAAAGCGATTTCGGCAATAAAATTTAAAACGCGTGTAAAACATAAACCAAACGATGAAATTGGTTATTTCTTCATGTATAATGATCAACTCGATACTCCCTAGCCCCCAACAGCCTTTTTTTTCATAACACTTTCACCAGAGTGACGGGAGAGCGGCATTTCAGAAAACGTGCTTATCTCGGCGAGAAAAAGCGATTTCGGCAATAAAATTTAAAACGCGTGTAAAACATAAACCAAACGATGAAATTGGTTATTTCTTCATGTATAATGATCAACTCGATACTCCCTAGCCCCCAACAGCCTTTTTTTTCATAACACTTTAACCAGAGTGACGGGAGAGCGGCATTTCAGAAAACGTGCTTATCTCGGCGAGAAAAAGCGATTTCGGCAATAAAATTTAAAACGCGTGTAAAACATAAACCAAACGATGAAATTGGTTATTTCTTCATGTATAATGATCAACTCGAGTCGAGCTCCAGGGAGAGAGGCTGATTTTTCGCTTTTTGAGGCCGACCGACGAACCGGCGCGGGGCGGACTCAAAAGCCCGCAGAGCCGTAGGCACTTAGAAAAGTTTCGCCTTTGGCTGTGAGCTCCAGGGGGAGAGGCTGGTTTTGCGTTATTTTAGGCCGGCTGGAGAACCGGCGCGGGTCGGACGCACAATCCCCGCAGAGCCGTGGGCACTTAGAAAATTTTTGCCAAGTTGGCTCTGAGCGCCTGGTACCTAATAAGGAAGTATAGAGGCCGACTTTCGGGCAAGATCACGCCGCGTTAGGCTTCCAGGACCCCGGCTAAGCAATTTTACCGGGCCGCCCGGTTCTTTTTTTGAACCAGCCCGGTTCTTTTTACACTTCCAGCTGGAGCTCAGCAGCGGCTTTTTGCGCAAGATCACGCCGGGTTAGGCTTCCAGGACCTCGGCTAAGCAATTCTACCGGGCCGCCCGGTTCTTTTTTTGAACCAGCCCGGTTCTTTTTACACTTCCAGCTGGAGCTCACGAGCGGCTTTTTGGACAAGATCACGCCGTGTTAGGCTTCCAGAGCCCCGGCTAAGCAATTTTACCGGCCCGCCCGGTTCTTTTTTTTAACCAGCCCGGTTCTTTTTACACTTCCAGCTGGAGCTCAGCAGCGGGTTTTTGGACAAGATCACGCCGTGTTAGGCTTCCAGAGCCCCGGCTAAGCAATTTTACAGGGTCGCCCGGTTCTTTTTTTTAACCAGCCCGGTTTTTTTTACACTTCCAGCTGGAGCTCAGCAGCGGCTTTTTGCACAGTATCACGCCGGGTTAGGCTTCCAGAGCCCCGGCTAAGCAATTTTACCGGGCCGCCCGGTTCTTTTTTTTAACCAGCCCGGTTCTTTTTACACTTCCAGCTGGAGCTCAGCAGCGGCTTTTTGGACAAGATCACGCCGTGTTAGGCTTCCAGAGCCCCGGCTAAGCAATTTTACCGGGTCGCCCGGTTCTTTTTTTTAACCAGCCCGGTTCTTTTTACACTTCCAGCTGGAGCTAAGCAGCGGCTTTTTGGACAAGATCACGCCGTGTTAGGCTTCCAGAGCCCCGGCTAAGCAATTTTACCGGGTCGCCCGGTTCTTTTTTTAACCAGCCCGGTTCTTTTTACACTTCCAGCTGGAGCTCAGCATCGTGTAAAACATAAACCAAACGATGAAATTGGTTATTTCTTCATGTATAATGATCAACTCGATACTCCCTAGCCCCCAACAGCCTTTTTTTTCATAACACTTTAACCAGAGTGACGGGAGAGCGGCATTTCAGAAAACGTGCTTATCTCGGCGAGAAAAAGCGATTTCGGCAATAAAATTTAAAACGCGTGTAAAACATAAATCAAACGATGAAATTGGTTATTTCTTCATGTATAATGATCAACTCGATACTCCCTAGCCCCCAACAGCCTTTTTTTTCATAACACTTTAACCAGAGTGACGGGAGAGCGGCATTTCAGAAAACGTGCTTATCTCGGCGAGAAAAAGCGATTTCGGCAATAAAATTTAAAACGCGTGTAAAACATAAATCAAACGATGAAATTGGTTATTTCTTCATGTATAATGATCAACTCGATACTCCCTAGCCCCCAACAGCCTTTTTTTTCATAACACTTTAACCAGAGTGACGGGAGAGCGGCATTTCAGAAAACGTGCTTATCTCGGCGAGAAAAAGCGATTTCGGCAATAAAATTTAAAACGCGTGTAAAACATAAACCAAACGATGAAATTGGTTATTTCTTCATGTATAATGATCAACTCGATACTCCCTAGCCCCCAACAGCCTTTTTTTCATAACACTTTAACCAGAGTGACGGGAGAGCGGCATTTCAGAAAACGTGCTTATCTCGGCGAGAAAAAGCGATTTCGGCAATAAAATTTAAAACGCGTGTAAAACATAAATCAAACGATGAAATTGGTTATTTCTTCATGTATAATGATCAACTCGATACTCCCTAGCCCCCAACAGCCTTTTTTTTCATAACACTTTAACCAGAGTGACGGGAGAGCGGCATTTCAGAAAACGTGCTTATCTCGGCGAGAAAAAGCGATTTCGGCAATAAAATTTAAAACGCGTGTAAAACATAAACCAAACGATGAAATTGGTTATTTCTTCATGTATAATGATCAACTCGATACTCCCTAGCCCCCAACAGCCTTTTTTTTCATAACACTTTAACCAGAGTGACGGGAGAGCGGCATTTCAGAAAACGTGCTTATCTCGGCGAGAAAAAGCGATTTCGGCAATAAAATTTAAAACGCGTGTAAAACATAAACCAAACGATGAAATTGGTTATTTCTTCATGTATAATGATCAACTCGAGTCGAGCTCCAGGGAGAGAGGCTGATTTTTCGCTTTTTGAGGCCGACCGACGAACCGGCGCGGGGCGGACTCAAAAGCCCGCAGAGCCGTAGGCACTTAGAAAAGTTTCGCCTTTGGCTGTGAGCTCCAGGGGGAGAGGCTGGTTTTGCGTTATTTAAGGCCGGCTGGAGAACCGACGCGGGTCGGACGCACAATCCCCGCAGAGCCGTGGGCACTTAGAAAATTTTTGCCAAGTTGGCTCTGAGCGCCTGGTACCTAATAAGGAAGTATAGAGGCCGACTTTCGGGCAAGATCACGCCGCGTTAGGCTTCCAGGACCCCGGCTAAGCAATTTTACCGGGCCGCCCGGTTCTTTTTTTGAACCAGCCCGGTTCTTTTTACACTTCCAGCTGGAGCTCAGCAGCGGCTTTTTGTGCAAGATCACGCCGGGTTAGGCTTCCAGGACCTCGGCTAAGCAATTCTACCGGGCCGCCCGGTTCTTTTTTTGAACCAGCCCGGTTCTTTTTACACTTCCAGCTGGAGCTCACGAGCGGCTTTTTGGACAAGATCACGCCGTGTTAGGCTTCCAGAGCCCCGGCTAAGCAATTTTACCGGCCCGCCCGGTTCTTTTTTTTAACCAGCCCGGTTCTTTTTACACTTCCAGCTGGAGCTCAGCAGCGGGTTTTTGGACAAGATCACGCCGTGTTAGGCTTCCAGAGCCCCGGCTAAGCAATTTTACAGGGTCGCCCGGTTCTTTTTTTTAACCAGCCCGGTTTTTTTTACACTTCCAGCTGGAGCTCAGCAGCGGCTTTTTGCACAGTATCACGCCGGGTTAGGCTTCCAGAGCCCCGGCTAAGCAATTTTACCGGGTCGCCCGGTTCTTTTTTTTAACCAGCCCGGTTCTTTTTACACTTCCAGCTGGAGCTCAGCAGCGGCTTTTTGGACAAGATCACGCCGTGTTAGGCTTCCAGAGCCCCGGCTAAGCAATTTTACCGGGTCGCCCGGTTCTTTTTTTTAACCAGCCCGGTTCTTTTTACACTTCCAGCTGGAGCTAAGCAGCGGCTTTTTGGACAAGATCACGCCGTGTTAGGCTTCCAGAGCCCCGGCTAAGCAATTTTACCGGGTCGCCCGGTTCTTTTTTTAACCAGCCCGGTTCTTTTTACACTTCCAGCTGGAGCTCAGCATCGTGTAAAACATAAACCAAACGATGAAATTGGTTATTTCTTCATGTATAATGATCAACTCGATACTCCCTAGCCCCCAACAGCCTTTTTTTTCATAACACTTTAACCAGAGTGACGGGAGAGCGGCATTTCAGAAAACGTGCTTATCTCGGCGAGAAAAAGCGATTTCGGCAATAAAATTTAAAACGCGTGTAAAACATAAATCAAACGATGAAATTGGTTATTTCTTCATGTATAATGATCAACTCGATACTCCCTAGCCCCCAACAGCCTTTTTTTTCATAACACTTTAACCAGAGTGACGGGAGAGCGGCATTTCAGAAAACGTGCTTATCTCGGCGAGAAAAAGCGATTTCGGCAATAAAATTTAAAACGCGTGTAAAACATAAATCAAACGATGAAATTGGTTATTTCTTCATGTATAATGATCAACTCGATACTCCCTAGCCCCCAACAGCCTTTTTTTTCATAACACTTTAACCAGAGTGACGGGAGAGCGGCATTTCAGAAAACGTGCTTATCTCGGCGAGAAAAAGCGATTTCGGCAATAAAATTTAAAACGCGTGTAAAACATAAACCAAACGATGAAATTGGTTATTTCTTCATGTATAATGATCAACTCGATACTCCCTAGCCCCCAACAGCCTTTTTTTCATAACACTTTAACCAGAGTGACGGGAGAGCGGCATTTCAGAAAACGTGCTTATCTCGGCGAGAAAAAGCGATTTCGGCAATAAAATTTAAAACGCGTGTAAAACATAAATCAAACGATGAAATTGGTTATTTCTTCATGTATAATGATCAACTCGATACTCCCTAGCCCCCAACAGCCTTTTTTTTCATAACACTTTAACCAGAGTGACGGGAGAGCGGCATTTCAGAAAACGTGCTTATCTCGGCGAGAAAAAGCGATTTCGGCAATAAAATTTAAAACGCGTGTAAAACATAAACCAAACGATGAAATTGGTTATTTCTTCATGTATAATGATCAACTCGATACTCCCTAGCCCCCAACAGCCTTTTTTTTCATAACACTTTAACCAGAGTGACGGGAGAGCGGCATTTCAGAAAACGTGCTTATCTCGGCGAGAAAAAGCGATTTCGGCAATAAAATTTAAAACGCGTGTAAAACATAAACCAAACGATGAAATTGGTTATTTCTTCATGTATAATGATCAACTCGAGTCGAGCTCCAGGGAGAGAGGCTGATTTTTCGCTTTTTGAGGCCGACCGACGAACCGGCGCGGGGCGGACTCAAAAGCCCGCAGAGCCGTAGGCACTTAGAAAAGTTTCGCCTTTGGCTGTGAGCTCCAGGGGGAGAGGCTGGTTTTGCGTTATTTAAGGCCGGCTGGAGAACCGACGCGGGTCGGACGCACAATCCCCGCAGAGCCGTGGGCACTTAGAAAATTTTTGCCAAGTTGGCTCTGAGCGCCTGGTACCTAATAAGGAAGTATAGAGGCCGACTTTCGGGCAAGATCACGCCGCGTTAGGCTTCCAGGACCCCGGCTAAGCAATTTTACCGGGCCGCCCGGTTCTTTTTTTGAACCAGCCCGGTTCTTTTTACACTTCCAGCTGGAGCTCAGCAGCGGCTTTTTGTGCAAGATCACGCCGGGTTAGGCTTCCAGGACCTCGGCTAAGCAATTCTACCGGGCCGCCCGGTTCTTTTTTTGAACCAGCCCGGTTCTTTTTACACTTCCAGCTGGAGCTCACGAGCGGCTTTTTGGACAAGATCACGCCGTGTTAGGCTTCCAGAGCCCCGGCTAAGCAATTTTACCGGCCCGCCCGGTTCTTTTTTTTAACCAGCCCGGTTCTTTTTACACTTCCAGCTGGAGCTCAGCAGCGGGTTTTTGGACAAGATCACGCCGTGTTAGGCTTCCAGAGCCCCGGCTAAGCAATTTTACAGGGTCGCCCGGTTCTTTTTTTTAACCAGCCCGGTTTTTTTTACACTTCCAGCTGGAGCTCAGCAGCGGCTTTTTGCACAGTATCACGCCGGGTTAGGCTTCCAGAGCCCCGGCTAAGCAATTTTACCGGGTCGCCCGGTTCTTTTTTTTAACCAGCCCGGTTCTTTTTACACTTCCAGCTGGAGCTCAGCAGCGGCTTTTTGGACAAGATCACGCCGTGTTAGGCTTCCAGAGCCCCGGCTAAGCAATTTTACCGGGTCGCCCGGTTCTTTTTTTTAACCAGCCCGGTTCTTTTTACACTTCCAGCTGGAGCTCAGCAGCGGCTTTTTGGACAAGATCACGCCGTGTTAGGCTTCCAGAGCCCCGGCTAAGCAATTTTACCGGGTCGCCCGGTTCTTTTTTTAACCAGCCCGGTTCTTTTTACACTTCCAGCTGGAGCTCAGCATCGTGTAAAACATAAACCAAACGATGAAATTGGTTATTTCTTCATGTATAATGATCAACTCGATACTCCCTAGCCCCCAACAGCCTTTTTTTTCATAACACTTTAACCAGAGTGACGGGAGAGCGGCATTTCAGAAAACGTGCTTATCTCGGCGAGAAAAAGCGATTTCGGCAATAAAATTTAAAACGCGTGTAAAACATAAATCAAACGATGAAATTGGTTATTTCTTCATGTATAATGATCAACTCGATACTCCCTAGCCCCCAACAGCCTTTTTTTTCATAACACTTTAACCAGAGTGACGGGAGAGCGGCATTTCAGAAAACGTGCTTATCTCGGCGAGAAAAAGCGATTTCGGCAATAAAATTTAAAACGCGTGTAAAACATAAATCAAACGATGAAATTGGTTATTTCTTCATGTATAATGATCAACTCGATACTCCCTAGCCCCCAACAGCCTTTTTTTTCATAACACTTTAACCAGAGTGACGGGAGAGCGGCATTTCAGAAAACGTGCTTATCTCGGCGAGAAAAAGCGATTTCGGCAATAAAATTTAAAACGCGTGTAAAACATAAACCAAACGATGAAATTGGTTATTTCTTCATGTATAATGATCAACTCGATACTCCCTAGCCCCCAACAGCCTTTTTTTCATAACACTTTAACCAGAGTGACGGGAGAGCGGCATTTCAGAAAACGTGCTTATCTCGGCGAGAAAAAGCGATTTCGGCAATAAAATTTAAAACGCGTGTAAAACATAAATCAAACGATGAAATTGGTTATTTCTTCATGTATAATGATCAACTCGATACTCCCTAGCCCCCAACAGCCTTTTTTTTCATAACACTTTAACCAGAGTGACGGGAGAGCGGCATTTCAGAAAACGTGCTTATCTCGGCGAGAAAAAGCGATTTCGGCAATAAAATTTAAAACGCGTGTAAAACATAAACCAAACGATGAAATTGGTTATTTCTTCATGTATAATGATCAACTCGATACTCCCTAGCCCCCAACAGCCTTTTTTTTCATAACACTTTAACCAGAGTGACGGGAGAGCGGCATTTCAGAAAACGTGCTTATCTCGGCGAGAAAAAGCGATTTCGGCAATAAAATTTAAAACGCGTGTAAAACATAAACCAAACGATGAAATTGGTTATTTCTTCATGTATAATGATCAACTCGATACTCCCTAGCCCCCAACAGCCTTTTTTTTCATAACACTTTAACCAGAGTGACGGGAGAGCGGCATTTCAGAAAACGTGCTTATCTCGGCGAGAAAAAGCGATTTCGGCAATAAAATTTAAAACGCGTGTAAAACATAAACCAAACGATGAAATTGGTTATTTCTTCATGTATAATGATCAACTCGATACTCCCTAGCCCCCAACAGCCTTTTTTTTCATAACACTTTAACCAGAGTGACGGGAGAGCGGCATTTCAGAAAACGTGCTTATCTCGGCGAGAAAAAGCGATTTCGGCAATAAAATTTAAAACGCGTGTAAAACATAAACCAAACGATGAAATTGGTTATTTCTTCATGTATAATGATCAACTCGATACTCCCTAGCCCCCAACAGCCTTTTTTTTCATAACACTTTAACCAGAGTGACGGGAGAGCGGCATTTCAGAAAACGTGCTTATCTCGGCGAGAAAAAGCGATTTCGGCAATAAAATTTAAAACGCGTGTAAAACATAAACCAAACGATGAAATTGGTTATTTCTTCATGTATAATGATCAACTCGATACTCCCTAGCCCCCAACAGCCTTTTTTTTCATAACACTTTAACCAGAGTGACGGGAGAGCGGCATTTCAGAAAACGTGCTTATCTCGGCGAGAAAAAGCGATTTCGGCAATAAAATTTAAAACGCGTGTAAAACATAAACCAAACGATGAAATTGGTTATTTCTTCATGTATAATGATCAACTCGATACTCCCTAGCCCCCAACAGCCTTTTTTTTCATAACACTTTAACCAGAGTGACGGGAGAGCGGCATTTCAGAAAACGTGCTTATCTCGGCGAGAAAAAGCGATTTCGGCAATAAAATTTAAAACGCGTGTAAAACATAAACCAAACGATGAAATTGGTTATTTCTTCATGTATAATGATCAACTCGATACTCCCTAGCCCCCAACAGCCTTTTTTTTCATAACACTTTAACCAGAGTGACGGGAGAGCGGCATTTCAGAAAACGTGCTTATCTCGGCGAGAAAAAGCGATTTCGGCAATAAAATTTAAAACGCGTGTAAAACATAAACCAAACGATGAAATTGGTTATTTCTTCATGTATAATGATCAACTCGATACTCCCTAGCCCCCAACAGCCTTTTTTTTCATAACACTTTAACCAGAGTGACGGGAGAGCGGCATTTCAGAAAACGTGCTTATCTCGGCGAGAAAAAGCGATTTCGGCAATAAAATTTAAAACGCGTGTAAAACATAAACCAAACGATGAAATTGGTTATTTCTTCATGTATAATGATCAACTCGATACTCCCTAGCCCCCAACAGCCTTTTTTTTCATAACACTTTAACCAGAGTGACGGGAGAGCGGCATTTCAGAAAACGTGCTTATCTCGGCGAGAAAAAGCGATTTCGGCAATAAAATTTAAAACGCGTGTAAAACATAAACCAAACGATGAAATTGGTTATTTCTTCATGTATAATGATCAACTCGATACTCCCTAGCCCCCAACAGCCTTTTTTTTCATAACACTTTAACCAGAGTGACGGGAGAGCGGCATTTCAGAAAACGTGCTTATCTCGGCGAGAAAAAGCGATTTCGGCAATAAAATTTAAAACGCGTGTAAAACATAAACCAAACGATGAAATTGGTTATTTCTTCATGTATAATGATCAACTCGATACTCCCTAGCCCCCAACAGCCTTTTTTTTCATAACACTTTAACCAGAGTGACGGGAGAGCGGCATTTCAGAAAACGTGCTTATCTCGGCGAGAAAAAGCGATTTCGGCAATAAAATTTAAAACGCGTGTAAAACATAAACCAAACGATGAAATTGGTTATTTCTTCATGTATAATGATCAACTCGATACTCCCTAGCCCCCAACAGCCTTTTTTTTCATAACACTTTAACCAGAGTGACGGGAGAGCGGCATTTCAGAAAACGTGCTTATCTCGGCGAGAAAAAGCGATTTCGGCAATAAAATTTAAAACGCGTGTAAAACATAAACCAAACGATGAAATTGGTTATTTCTTCATGTATAATGATCAACTCGATACTCCCTAGCCCCCAACAGCCTTTTTTTTCATAACACTTTAACCAGAGTGACGGGAGAGCGGCATTTCAGAAAACGTGCTTATCTCGGCGAGAAAAAGCGATTTCGGCAATAAAATTTAAAACGCGTGTAAAACATAAACCAAACGATGAAATTGGTTATTTCTTCATGTATAATGATCAACTCGATACTCCCTAGCCCCCAACAGCCTTTTTTTTCATAACACTTTAACCAGAGTGACGGGAGAGCGGCATTTCAGAAAACGTGCTTATCTCGGCGAGAAAAAGCGATTTCGGCAATAAAATTTAAAACGCGTGTAAAACATAAACCAAACGATGAAATTGGTTATTTCTTCATGTATAATGATCAACTCGATACTCCCTAGCCCCCAACAGCCTTTTTTTTCATAACACTTTAACCAGAGTGACGGGAGAGCGGCATTTCAGAAAACGTGCTTATCTCGGCGAGAAAAAGCGATTTCGGCAATAAAATTTAAAACGCGTGTAAAACATAAACCAAACGATGAAATTGGTTATTTCTTCATGTATAATGATCAACTCGATACTCCCTAGCCCCCAACAGCCTTTTTTTTCATAACACTTTAACCAGAGTGACGGGAGAGCGGCATTTCAGAAAACGTGCTTATCTCGGCGAGAAAAAGCGATTTCGGCAATAAAATTTAAAACGCGTGTAAAACATAAACCAAACGATGAAATTGGTTATTTCTTCATGTATAATGATCAACTCGATACTCCCTAGCCCCCAACAGCCTTTTTTTTCATAACACTTTAACCAGAGTGACGGGAGAGCGGCATTTCAGAAAACGTGCTTATCTCGGCGAGAAAAAGCGATTTCGGCAATAAAATTTAAAACGCGTGTAAAACATAAACCAAACGATGAAATTGGTTATTTCTTCATGTATAATGATCAACTCGATACTCCCTAGCCCCCAACAGCCTTTTTTTTCATAACACTTTAACCAGAGTGACGGGAGAGCGGCATTTCAGAAAACGTGCTTATCTCGGCGAGAAAAAGCGATTTCGGCAATAAAATTTAAAACGCGTGTAAAACATAAACCAAACGATGAAATTGGTTATTTCTTCATGTATAATGATCAACTCGATACTCCCTAGCCCCCAACAGCCTTTTTTTTCATAACACTTTAACCAGAGTGACGGGAGAGCGGCATTTCAGAAAACGTGCTTATCTCGGCGAGAAAAAGCGATTTCGGCAATAAAATTTAAAACGCGTGTAAAACATAAACCAAACGATGAAATTGGTTATTTCTTCATGTATAATGATCAACTCGATACTCCCTAGCCCCCAACAGCCTTTTTTTTCATAACACTTTAACCAGAGTGACGGGAGAGCGGCATTTCAGAAAACGTGCTTATCTCGGCGAGAAAAAGCGATTTCGGCAATAAAATTTAAAACGCGTGTAAAACATAAACCAAACGATGAAATTGGTTATTTCTTCATGTATAATGATCAACTCGATACTCCCTAGCCCCCAACAGCCTTTTTTTTCATAACACTTTAACCAGAGTGACGGGAGAGCGGCATTTCAGAAAACGTGCTTATCTCGGCGAGAAAAAGCGATTTCGGCAATAAAATTTAAAACGCGTGTAAAACATAAACCAAACGATGAAATTGGTTATTTCTTCATGTATAATGATCAACTCGATACTCCCTAGCCCCCAACAGCCTTTTTTTTCATAACACTTTAACCAGAGTGACGGGAGAGCGGCATTTCAGAAAACGTGCTTATCTCGGCGAGAAAAAGCGATTTCGGCAATAAAATTTAAAACGCGTGTAAAACATAAACCAATCGATGAAATTGGTTATTTCTTCATGTATAATGATCAACTCGATACTCCCTAGCCCCCAACAGCCTTTTTTTTCATAACACTTTAACCAGAGTGACGGGAGAGCGGCATTTCAGAAAACGTGCTTATCTCGGCGAGAAAAAGCGATTTCGGCAATAAAATTTAAAACGCGTGTAAAACATAAACCAAACGATGAAATTGGTTATTTCTTCATGTATAATGATCAACTCGATACTCCCTAGCCCCCAACAGCCTTTTTTTTCATAACACTTTAACCAGAGTGACGGGAGAGCGGCATTTCAGAAAACGTGCTTATCTCGGCGAGAAAAAGCGATTTCGGCAATAAAATTTAAAACGCGTGTAAAACATAAACCAAACGATGAAATTGGTTATTTCTTCATGTATAATGATCAACTCGATACTCCCTAGCCCCCAACAGCCTTTTTTTTCATAACACTTTAACCAGAGTGACGGGAGAGCGGCATTTCAGAAAACGTGCTTATCTCGGCGAGAAAAAGCGATTTCGGCAATAAAATTTAAAACGCGTGTAAAACATAAACCAAACGATGAAATTGGTTATTTCTTCATGTATAATGATCAACTCGATACTCCCTAGCCCCCAACAGCCTTTTTTTTCATAACACTTTAACCAGAGTGACGGGAGAGCGGCATTTCAGAAAACGTGCTTATCTCGGCGAGAAAAAGCGATTTCGGCAATAAAATTTAAAACGCGTGTAAAACATAAACCAAACGATGAAATTGGTTATTTCTTCATGTATAATGATCAACTCGATACTCCCTAGCCCCCAACAGCCTTTTTTTTCATAACACTTTAACCAGAGTGACGGGAGAGCGGCATTTCAGAAAACGTGCTTATCTCGGCGAGAAAAAGCGATTTCGGCAATAAAATTTAAAACGCGTGTAAAACATAAACCAAACGATGAAATTGGTTATTTCTTCATGTATAATGATCAACTCGATACTCCCTAGCCCCCAACAGCCTTTTTTTTCATAACACTTTAACCAGAGTGACGGGAGAGCGGCATTTCAGAAAACGTGCTTATCTCGGCGAGAAAAAGCCATTTCGGCAATAAAATTTGAAACGCGTGTAAAACATAAACCAAACGATGAAATTGGTTATTTCTTCATGTATGAATGATCAACTCGATACTCCCTAGCCCCCAACAGCCTTTTTTTTCATAACACTTTAACCAGAGTGACGGGAGAGCGGCATTTCAGAAAACGTGCTTATCTCGGCGAGAAAAAGCGATTTCGGCAATAAATTTAAAACGCGTGTAAAACATAAACCAAACGATGAAATTGGTTATTTCTTCATGTATAATGATCAACTCGATACTCCCTAGCCCCAACAGCCTTTTTTTTTCATAACACTTTAACCAGAGTGACGGGAGAGCGGCATTTCAGAAAACGTGCTTATCTCGGCGAGAAAAAGCGATTTCGGCAATAAAATTTAAAACGCGTGTAAAACATAAACCAAACGATGAAATTGGTTATTTCTTCATGTATAATGATCAACTCGATACTCCCTAGCCCCCAACAGCCTTTTTTTTCATAACACTTTAACCAGAGTGACGGGAGAGCGGCATTTCAGAAAACGTGCTTATCTCGGCGAGAAAAAGCGATTTCGGCAATAAAATTTAAAACGCGTGTAAAACATAAACCAAACGATGAAATTGGTTATTTCTTCATGTATAATGATCAACTCGATACTCCCTAGCCCCCAACAGCCTTTTTTTTCATAACACTTTAACCAGAGTGACGGGAGAGCGGCATTTCAGAAAACGTGCTTATCTCGGCGAGAAAAAGCGATTTCGGCAATAAAATTTGAAACGCGTGTAAAACATAAACCAAACGATGAAATTGGTTATTTCTTCATGTATAATGATCAACTCGATACTCCCTAGCCCCCAACAGCCTTTTTTTTCATAACACTTTAACCAGAGTGACGGGAGAGCGGCATTTCAGAAAACGTGCTTATCTCGGCGAGAAAAAGCGATTTCGGCAATAAAATTTAAAACGCGTGTAAAACATAAACCAAACGATGAAATTGGTTATTTCTTCATGTATAATGATCAACTCGATACTCCCTAGCCCCCAACAGCCTTTTTTTTTCATAACACTTTAACCAGAGTGACGGGAGAGCGGCATTTCAGAAAACGTGCTTATCTCGGCGAGAAAAAGCGATTTCGGCAATAAAATTTAAAACGCGTGTAAAACATAAACCAAACGATGAAATTGGTTATTTCTTCATGTATAATGATCAACTCGATACTCCCTAGCCCCCAACAGCCTTTTTTTTCATAACACTTTAACCAGAGTGACGGGAGAGCGGCATTTCAGAAAACGTGCTTATCTCGGCGAGAAAAAGCGATTTCGGCAATAAAATTTAAAACGCGTGTAAAACATAAACCAAACGATGAAATTGGTTATTTCTTTATGTATAATGATCAACTCGATACTCCCTAGCCCCCAACAGCCTTTTTTTTCATAACACTTTAACCAGAGTGACGGGAGAGCGGCATTTCAGAAAACGTGCTTATCTCGGCGAGAAAAAGCGATTTCGGCAATAAAATTTAAAACGCGTGTAAAACATAAACCAAACGATGAAATTGGTTATTTCTTCATGTATAATGATCAACTCGATACTCCCTAGCCCCCAACAGCCTTTTTTTTCATAACACTTTAACCAGAGTGACGGGAGAGCGACATTTCAGAAAACGTGCTTATCTCGGCGAGAAAAAGCGATTTCGGCAATAAAATTTAAAACGCGTGTAAAACATAAACCAAACGATGAAATTGGTTATTTCTTCATGTATAATGATCAACTCGATACTCCCTAGCCCCCAACAGCCTTTTTTTTCATAACACTTTAACCAGAGTGACGGGAGAGCGGCATTTCAGAAAACGTGCTTATCTCGGCGAGAAAAAGCGATTTCGGCAATAAAATTTAAAACGCGTGTAAAACATAAACCAAACGATGAAATTGGTTATTTCTTCATGTATAATGATCAACTCGATACTCCCTAGCCCCCAACAGCCTTTTTTTTCATAACACTTTAACCAGAGTGACGGGAGAGCGGCATTTCAGAAAACGTGCTTATCTCGGCGAGAAAAAGCGATTTCGGCAATAAAATTTAAAACGCGTGTAAAACATAAACCAAACGATGAAATGGGTTATTTCTTCATGTATAATGATCAACTCGATACTCCCTAGCCCCCAACAGCCTTTTTTTTCATAACACTTTAACCAGAGTGACGGGAGAGCGGCATTTCAGAAAACGTGCTTATCTCGGCGAGAAAAAGCGATTTCGGCAATAAAATTTAAAACGCGTGTAAAACATAAACCAAACGATGAAATTGGTTATTTCTTCATGTATAATGATCAACTCGATACTCCCTAGCCCCCAACAGCCTTTTTTTTCATAACACTTTAACCAGAGTGACGGGAGAGCGGCATTTCAGAAAACGTGCTTATCTCGGCGAGAAAAAGCGATTTCGGCAATAAAATTTAAAACGCGTGTAAAACATAAACCAAACGATGAAATTGGTTATTTCTTCATGTATAATGATCAACTCGATACTCCCTAGCCCCCAACAGCCTTTTTTTTCATAACACTTTAACCAGAGTGACGGGAGAGCGGCATTTCAGAAAACGTGCTTATCTCGGCGAGAAAAAGCGATTTCGGCAATAAAATTTAAAACGCGTGTAAAACATAAACCAAACGATGAAATTGGTTATTTCTTCATGTATAATGATCAACTCGATACTCCCTAGCCCCCAACAGCCTTTTTTTTCATAACACTTTAACCAGAGTGACGGGAGAGCGGCATTTCAGAAAACGTGCTTATCTCGGCGAGAAAAAGCGATTTCGGCAATAAAATTTAAAACGCGTGTAAAACATAAACCAAACGATGAAATTGGTTATTTCTTCATGTATAATGATCAACTCGATACTCCCTAGCCCCCAACAGCCTTTTTTTTCATAACACTTTAACCAGAGTGACGGGAGAGCGGCATTCCAGAAAACGTGCTTATCTCGGCGAGAAAAAGCGATTTCGGCAATAAAATTTAAAACGCGTGTAAAACATAAACCAAACGATGAAATTGGTTATTTCTTCATGTATAATGATCAACTCGATACTCCCTAGCCCCCAACAGCCTTTTTTTTCATAACACTTTAACCAGAGTGACGGGAGAGCGGCATTTCAGAAAACGTGCTTATCTCGGCGAGAAAAAGCGATTTCGGCAATAAAATTTAAAACGCGTGTAAAACATAAACCAAACGATGAAATTGGTTATTTCTTCATGTATAATGATCAACTCGATACTCCCTAGCCCCCAACAGCCTTTTTTTTCATAACACTTTAACCAGAGTGACGGGAGAGCGACATTTCAGAAAACGTGCTTATCTCGGCGAGAAAAAGCGATTTCGGCAATAAAATTTAAAACGCGTGTAAAACATAAACCAAACGATGAAATTGGTTATTTCTTCATGTATAATGATCAACTCGATACTCCCTAGCCCCCAACAGCCTTTTTTTTCATAACACTTTAACCAGAGTGACGGGAGAGCGGCATTTCAGAAAACGTGCTTATCTCGGCGAGAAAAAGCGATTTCGGCAATAACATTTAAAACGCGTGTAAAACATAAACCAAACGATGAAATTGGTTATTTCTTCATGTATAATGATCAACTCGATACTCCCTAGCCCCCAACAGCCTTTTTTTTCATAACACTTTAACCAGAGTGACGGGAGAGCGGCATTTCAGAAAACGTGCTTATCTCGGCGAGAAAAAGCGATTTCGGCAATAAAATTTAAAACGCGTGTAAAACATAAACCAAACGATGAAATTGGTTATTTCTTCATGTATAATGATCAACTCGATACTCCCTAGCCCCCAACAGCCTTTTTTTTCATAACACTTTAACCAGAGTGACGGGAGAGCTGTTGTGCCACTCATCCCCAGCCGGCACAGCACAGGTGTGGCTCATCCCAATCGACCAAGCTGTTCCAAATCATCTCGTCAGCGGCGGTCTACAAAACCCCCTGAGAGACAGTGCTCGACGCTTCGACGTTAACCTTCCGTGGTCAGCGCTCAACTACACGTCGAACCAGCGTCTCCTCCCTCCTATCCACTTTGGATCACCCTTTTTTGTGAGAAAAGTAAATATATTGTTTTTTTGCCCCAAGACTTCTGTTTTTGTGTCTTGTTCTCCTGGGTTCTCTGCATTTTTGGCTCACCACCCCAGCTGAGCGTAACAGAACGTCGAAGCCATCATGAGCCAAGCCGGGACCCCGGGGGCCGGGCAGCCAAGATCATCTGAATTACGTGAGTTAGTTTTTGGTCAAGCTAAAGAGATCTCTTCACTGCAGCAAGAATTAAATAAGGCTTTCCCGACCGTCCTGTCTCAAATCACTGCTCTGGAGAGGACGTCTCAAACCACAGTTGGTTCTGTGGCAACGCTTTCCAACCAAGTGCAGTCTATTGCAGGAGCACTATCTGGCATTCAACGGTCCCTGGATGCACTTACTGTCCGTGCCTCGGCCGAAGGAAATCCCGCTCCCGTTCATGGCCCTGCCTCTGCTTCCAACCAACAACCCAGCCCTGTCCTTCCCAACCCACAGCAGTCTCAGTCCGAGCCTGGCCTAGTCAGCCCTAGGCCTTTCAACGGTGACTTCAATCTGAGCAGAGGTTTTTTGGCACAATGTGAGTTACTTTTTACCCATCAGCCCTCTAAATATTCCTCTGACGGGTCTAAAATTGCTTTTGTCATGTCCCTTCTGGTCGAGGACGCCCTCCGCTGGGCCATTGCGGCAGTTGAGAACAACCCAGTTTTTTTTTACCGACTACTCTCAGTTCAAGAGTGAGTTTCGGGCTGTGTTTGATCACCCTGCAGATGGTCAAGATGCTTCTAGCCGCCTGCTGGTTATCCGCCAGGGGTCGCGTTCAGTGGCTCAATATACGCTGGAATTTCGGATCCTTGCTGCAGAGAGCCGTTGGAATGACCAAGCCCTCCTCAGTGTCTTTCGCAAGGGGCTGAGGGATTCTATTAAGGACCTCATTGTCCGTGACAGCCCGGAGACCCTTAACGAGCTAATATCCCTGGCTCTCAAGATGGACGCACGACTTCAGGAGCGGCGTACAGACCGAGCCCAACGTAGCCCCCTACAGTCTGTCCCCCGTCGTTTTGCTTCTGTGTTCCCCACCTCACCTTCCAGGCCAACTCCTCATACTCAGGACCCTATGCTTCCCCCGTTCCTATCTACTTCAGGGTCTGGGGAGCCCATGGAGGTTGGCCGATCACGGATCTCGCCAGCAGAAAAGCAGCTGAGGCTGAGCAATGAACAATGTTTCTACTGTGGAGAATCAGGACATTTCATCCGGTCCTGCCCAAAAGGCCCAGCTCGCCAGTAGGGGCTATACTGGTGAGCAACACCACCATTCCCCAGCCCAAGGTTTGTTCCAACCGTCTTTTCCCCGCAACCCTGGCCTGGGGCAAAGAAACATTGTCTGTTAGTGCATTTATTGATTCTGGTGCGGACGAGAGCCTTATGGACATTTCCTTCGCACGCCAGGCCGGAATTCCTTTGGTTCCCTTAGATCAATCCCTGTCTCCCAGAGCCATCGATGGTCACTCGTTAGGAACCATTTCCTTCTCCACTGAACCTCTTATGCTCACGCTCTCAGGGAATCATACTGAGCCCATCCGTTTTTTTGTCCTTCATGCCCCTACTGCTCCCTTGATATTGGGGAGACCTTGGTTGGAGAGGCATGAACCTCACATCTCCTGGGCCTCTGGTCGGATTTTGGGATGGAGCACAGCCTGTCATGCGACCTGTCTACGCTCTGCCCTTTCACCTCCAAGTAGTCCCAGACCCATGCCCGTAACCCCTGATATCTCTGGAGTTCCGAGTATTTACCATGACCTTGCCTCAGTATTTAGTAAGGATAAAGCCCTTTTACTTCCCCCTCACCGGCCATACGATTGTGCGATCGACCTCCTTCCCGGGGCCCCCTATCCTAAGGGGCGACTCTACAACCTCTCCCTTCCGGAGAAGGAGGCGATGCGCAATTATGTTGCAGAGTCCCTGCTCTCAGGTTTCATAAGACCATCATCATCTCCCTTAGGGGCAGGTTTTTTTTTTGTGGACAGGAAGGATGGCGGCCTGAGACCTTGCATTGACTACCGTGGTCTTAATGACATCACAGTAAAAAACAAGTACCCTTTGCCCCTTATTAGTTCCACTTTTGAGCCTCTTGCTCATGCCCGGGTGTTCACCAAGCTAGATCTCCGCAACGCCTACCACTTAGTCCGGATCAGAGAGGGCGACGAATGGAAGACAGCTTTCAACACCCATCTCGGCCATTTTGAGTACCTTGTGATGCCTTTTGGCTTGTCCAACGCACCAGCGGTTTTCCAATGCCTGGTAAATGATGTGTTAAGAGACATGTTGAACATCTTTGTGGTGGTGTACCTGGACGACATCCTTATCTTCTCCAGGTCATTGAAGGAACACCACCAGCATGTGCGTTTGGTTCTTCAGCGGCTGTTGGAGAATCGCCTGTTCATTAAAGCCGAGAAGTGTGTCTTCCACTCTGACTCTGTAACGTACCTGGGAAACATAGTGGAAGCTGGACGGATGAGGGTCGATCCCTCCAAAGTCAAGGCTGTGGAGGAGTGGCCGCGTCCTACCAACCGGACTCAGCTCAGACGCTTCCTGGGTTTCGCAGGCTTCATACGCCGCTTCATCAAGGGATATAGTCAAATCGCTGCCCCTCTCAATGCCCTGACCTCCATCACACGCCCCTTTTCCTGGACGCCCGAAGCAGAGACGGCCTTCACCAGACTCAAGGGTCTGTTCTCTTCAGCTCCAGTGCTTGTCCACCCTGACCCTGAGAGACAATTCATTGTGGAAGTGGATGCTTCTGACACGGGCATTGGGGCAGTCCTCTCCCAGCGCTCGGAGGAGGATCAGAAGGTGCATCCGTGCGCTTATTTCTCTCGAAGTTACGACCCAGCGGAGAGGAACTATGATGTGGGAAACAAGGAGCTGCTGGCGGTCCATGATGCCCTGAGGGAGTGGAGACACTGGTTGGAGGGAGCAAAACTGCCTTTTGTCGTGTGGTCAGATCACAAGAACCTGACCTACTTAAGAACAGCAAAAAGGATAAACTCCAGGCAGGCCCGCTGGGCTCTGTTCTTAAGCCGGTTTGATTTCACTCTCACATACCGCCCAGGGTCAAAGAACGTCAGAGCTGACGCCCTTTCCCGTCAGTTCTCTGAGGGCCCTGCTGTCCCGGAGATATCAGACACCATCCTTCTTCCTGCCCGTGTGGTTGGGGCAATCTCCTGGCCCATAGATTCTGTCGTAATGGAGGCCCTGCAAACCCAACCTGACCCTGGCAATGGACCCCCGAACAGGCAGTTTGTTCCAGATGCTGCCCGTCCTCGAGTGTTAGAGTGGGGTCACTCCAGCCGTGTTTCATGTCACCCCGGAGAGCGCCGGACAGCGGAGTTCGTCGGCCGGAGATTCTGGTGGCCCACCCTTAAGAAGGATGTCAAGGAGTACGTTGCTGCCTGCACAGTCTGTGCCCGTAGTAAGGCTTCCCATCGCCCTCCAGCAGGCCTCTTACAACCCCTTCCAATTCCGAGTCGGCCATGGTCTCACATTGGCATGGACTTTGTCACTGGACTTCCCATTTCCCAGGGTTATGACACCATCCTGACTGTGGTCGACCGGTTCTCTAAGGCCGTCCACTTCATTCCCCTCCCCAAGCTTCCTTCTGCTGCTGAAACGGCTGACCTCCTCACCCTCCATGTTGTACGCCTCCATGGTATTCCCTCAGACATTGTGTCGGATCGTGGTCCCCAATTCATCTCCAAGGTGTGGCAGGCTTTTTGCAGGGGAATTGGAGCCACGGTCAGCCTTTCCTCCGGGTACCATCCTCAGTCCAATGGGCAGACTGAACGTGCCAACCAGGCGGTGGAGGAGACCCTTCGCTGCGTTGCCTCCAGCAACCCCTCTTCATGGGCTAAGTACCTAGCCTGGGTTGAGTATTCCCTCAATACATTGGAGAGCTCTGCCACGGGAATGTCACCATTTCAATGCTCTCTGGGTTACCAGCCTCCCTTGTTTCCACAGCAGGAACTGGAGGTGGCAGTTCCATCCACCAGGGCCCACCTCCGCCGGTGTCGACACATCTGGAGGACTGCTCGGGCTGCGCTACTCCGTGCCTCAGTACGATCTCAGCGTGGTGCTAACCGGCGGAGGAGGCATGCCCCGGTTTACCAGCCCGGCCAGAAAGTTTGGCTATTGGCCCGGGACTTGCCCCTCCAAACCTCTCAGACGTCTACCCGCAAGTTGAACCCTCGGTTTGTCGGTCCCTACACTGTGGACCGCATCATCGGCCCTTCCGCAGTGCGTCTGAATCTCCCTCCTGCTCTCAAAGTGCACCCAGTTTTCCATGTGTCCCAGCTGAAGCCAGTCGCCACCAGTCCCCTGGCACCGGCAGTTTCTGCTCCCCCGCCACCTCGACTACTGGCTGATGGTGATCCTGTTTGGTCGGTTCGTAAACTACTGGCCGTCCGTCGCCGGGGAAGAGGCTTCCAGTTCTTGGTGGACTGGGAGGGTTTCGGCCCTGAAGACCGTAGCTGGGTGCCCAGGTCCTACCTTGCTGACCCTTCGTTGTTGGATGACTTCTACCGGAACAATCCGGGTGCCCAGGGACGGTCGTCCGGTGCCTCCCCTCAGGGGGGGGGTACTGTTGTGCCACTCATCCCCAGCCGGCACAGCACAGGTGTGGCTCATCCCAATCGACCAAGCTGTTCCAAATCATCTCGTCAGCGGCGGTCTACAAAACCCCCTGAGAGACAGTGCTCGACGCTTCGACGTTAACCTTCCGTGGTCAGCGCTCAACTACACGTCGAACCAGCGTCTCCTCCCTCCTATCCACTTTGGATCACCCTTTTTTGTGAGAAAAGTAAATATATTGTTTTTTTGCCCCAAGACTTCTGTTTTTGTGTCTTGTTCTCCTGGGTTCTCTGCATTTTTGGCTCACCACCCCAGCTGAGCGTAACAAGAGCGGCATTTCAGAAAACGTGCTTATCTCGGCGAGAAAAAGCGATTTCGGCAATAAAATTTAAAACGCGTGTAAAACATAAACCAAACGATGAAATTGGTTATTTTTTCATGTATAATGATCAACTCGATACTCCCTAGCCCCCAACAGCCTTTTTTTTCATAACACTTTAACCAGAGTGACGGGAGAGCGGCATTTCAGAAAACGTGCTTATCTCGGCGAGAAAAAGCGATTTCGGCAATAAAATTTAAAACGCGTGTAAAACATAAACCAAACGATGAAATTGGTTATTTCTTCATGTATAATGATCAACTCGATACTCCCTAGCCCCCAACAGCCTTTTTTTTCATAACACTTTAACCAGAGTGACGGGAGAGCGGCATTTCAGAAAACGTGCTTATCTCGGCGAGAAAAAGCGATTTCGGCAATAAAATTTAAAACGCGTGTAAAACATAAACCAAACGATGAAATTGGTTATTTCTTCATGTATAATGATCAACTCGATACTCCCTAGCCCCCAACAGCCTTTTTTTTCATAACACTTTAACCAGAGTGACGGGAGAGCGGCATTTCAGAAAACGTGCTTATCTCGGCGAGAAAAAGCGATTTCGGCAATAAAATTTAAAACGCGTGTAAAACATAAACCAAACGATGAAATTGGTTATTTCTTCATGTATAATGATCAACTCGATACTCCCTAGCCCCCAACAGCCTTTTTTTTCATAACACTTTAACCAGAGTGACGGGAGAGCGGCATTTCAGAAAACGTGCTTATCTCGGCGAGAAAAAGCGATTTCGGCAATAAAATTTAAAACGCGTGTAAAACATAAACCAAACGATGAAATTGGTTATTTCTTCATGTATAATGATCAACTCGATACTCCCTAGCCCCCAACAGCCTTTTTTTTCATAACACTTTAACCAGAGTGACGGGAGAGCGGCATTTCAGAAAACGTGCTTATCTCGGCGAGAAAAAGCGATTTCGGCAATAAAATTTAAAACGCGTGTAAAACATAAACCAAACGATGAAATTGGTTATTTCTTCATGTATAATGATCAACTCGATACTCCCTAGCCCCCAACAGCCTTTTTTTTCATAACACTTTAACCAGAGTGACGGGAGAGCGGCATTTCAGAAAACGTGCTTATCTCGGCGAGAAAAAGCGATTTCGGCAATAAAATTTAAAACGCGTGTAAAACATAAACCAAACGATGAAATTGGTTATTTCTTCATGTATAATAATCAACTCGATACTCCCTAGCCCCCAACAGCCTTTTTTTTCATAACACTTTAACCAGAGTGACGGGAGAGCGGCATTTCAGAAAACGTGCTTATCTCGGCGAGAAAAAGCGATTTCGGCAATAAAATTTAAAACGCGTGTAAAACATAAACCAAACGATGAAATTGGTTATTTCTTCATGTATAATGATCAACTCGATACTCCCTAGCCCCCAACAGCCTTTTTTTTCATAACACTTTAACCAGAGTGACGGGAGAGCGGCATTTCAGAAAACGTGCTTATCTCGGCGAGAAAAAGCGATTTCGGCAATAAAATTTAAAACGCGTGTAAAACATAAATCAAACGATGAAATTGGTTATTTCTTCATGTATAATGATCAACTCGATACTCCCTAGCCCCCAACAGCCTTTTTTTTTCATAACACTTTAACCAGAGTGACGGGAGAGCGGCATTTCAGAAAACGTGCTTATCTCGGCGAGAAAAAGCGATTTCGGCAATAAAATTTAAAACGCGTGTAAAACATAAACCAAACGATGAAATTGGTTATTTCTTCATGTATAATGATCAACTCGATACTCCCTAGCCCCCAACAGCCTTTTTTTTCATAACACTTTAACCAGAGTGACGGGAGAGCGGCATTTCAGAAAACGTGCTTATCTCGGCGAGAAAAAGCGATTTCGGCAATAAAATTTAAAACGCGTGTAAAACATAAACCAAACGATGAAATTGGTTATTTCTTCATGTATAATGATCAACTCGATACTCCCTAGCCCCCAACAGCCTTTTTTTTCATAACACTTTAACCAGAGTGACGGGAGAGCGGCATTTCAGAAAACGTGCTTATCTCGGCGAGAAAAAGCGATTTCGGCAATAAAATTTAAAACGCGTGTAAAACATAAACCAAACGATGAAATTGGTTATTTCTTCATGTATAATGATCAACTCGATACTCCCTCGCCCCCAACAGCCTTTTTTTTCATAACACTTTAACCAGAGTGACGGGAGAGCGGCATTTCAGAAAACGTGCTTATCTCGGCGAGAAAAAGCGATTTCGGCAATAAAATTTAAAACGCGTGTAAAACATAAACCAAACGATGAAATTGGTTATTTCTTCATGTATAATGATCAACTCGATACTCCCTAGCCCCCAACAGCCTTTTTTTTCATAACACTTTAACCAGAGTGACGGGAGAGCGGCATTTCAGAAAACGTGCTTATCTCGGCGAGAAAAAGCGATTTCGGCAATAAAATTTTAAACGCGTGTAAAACATAAACCAAACGATGAAATTGGTTATTTCTTCATGTATAATGATCAACTCGATACTCCCTAGCCCCCAACAGCCTTTTTTTTCATAACACTTTAACCAGAGTGACGGGAGAGCGGCATTTCAGAAAACGTGCTTATCTCGGCGAGAAAAAGCGATTTCGGCAATAAAATTTAAAACGCGTGTAAAACATAAACCAAACGATGAAATTGGTTATTTCTTCATGTATAATGATCAACTCGATACTCCCTAGCCCCCAACAGCCTTTTTTTTCATAACACTTTAACCAGAGTGACGGGAGAGCGACATTTCAGAAAACGTGCTTATCTCGGCGAGAAAAAGCGATTTCGGCAATAAAATTTAAAACGCGTGTAAAACATAAACCAAACGATGAAATTGGTTATTTCTTCATGTATAATGATCAACTCGATACTCCCTAGCCCCCAACAGCCTTTTTTTTCATAACACTTTAACCAGAGTGACGGGAGAGCGGCATTTCAGAAAACGTGCTTATCTCGGCGAGAAAAAGCGATTTCGGCAATAAAATTTAAAACGCGTGTAAAACATAAACCAAACGATGAAATTGGTTATTTCTTCATGTATAATGATCAACTCGATACTCCCTAGCCCCCAACAGCCTTTTTTTTCATAACACTTTAACCAGAGTGACGGGAGAGCGGCATTTCAGAAAACGTGCTTATCTCGGCGAGAAAAAGCGATTTCGGCAATAAAATTTAAAACGCGTGTAAAACATAAACCAAACGATGAAATTGGTTATTTCTTCATGTATAATGATCAACTCGATACTCCC